>NW_015546040.1:284814-296441 GCF_001515605.1 Sinocyclocheilus anshuiensis | reverse complement strand
ACACACACTCACACACACACACACACACACACACAATGCAGGTACATGAAGTTGTTGTTCCCTATTTCAACAGTTCCTCTTTCACATTCTAAAGCGATAAAACAAAAGAAACTACAGAGCAGAAAAGAAAAAGAAAAACGAAACGATGGACGATGTGATTCATGGAGAACGAAAGTGTGACAAATACGACAGGGGACGACGAACCACAACAGTTTTGTCTTTACCAAACAGTGCATTGCTGTTTCGGCCCTTCCTCATGAAGTACATGGCCCACGAGATCGGTCCGGACGCTTTGAAGGGGCCCGGATTCATTTCGAGCCGTTCTGATTCAATCCAGGATTCCAAATACGAATTCCCTCCTTCTCCTCGGTGCATTTATAGCCTGACGTCTCCCACCGCGCTGCTCCATATTACACAAAACACAGATTCAGAGAAGAGGCGACGGAGGAAAAGTTGACACGCAGTCATGACTAATATATCCCATCAGTAAGCATGGCCTCAGGAGACACTGCCCCGGGGCACTTCTAACCTGCTCATTTCATTTAGCCACTGATTTCACCGTCTCTTGCTTTCTCCATCTCCATGCAGTGAAAATGGTGAAATTAGGCATGAGGGAGCAGGTGAAGTGTGCGAAGAAGAGCTCGGGAACTCTTAAAAATTAAGGTGTAACTTAAAAAAAAAAGAAGGCAAAACACAAAAAGGCAAAACAGATTCATTTTTGACTTTCATTACTGAACGTTGAGTTGTTGATGTTACATTATAGGTTGAAGTACATGGCCCACGAGATCGGTCCGGACGCTTTGAAGGGGCCCGGATTCATTTCGAGCCGTTCTGATTCAATCCAGGATTCCAAATACGAATTCCCTCCTTCTCCTCGGTGCATTTATAGCCTGACGTCTCCCACCGCGCTGCTCCATATTACACAAAACACAGATTCAGAGAAGAGGCGACGGAGGAAAAGTTGACACGCAGTCATGACTAATATATCCCATCAGTAAGCATGGCCTCAGGAGACACTGCCCCGGGGCACTTCTAACCTGCTCATTTCATTTAGCCACTGATTTCACCGTCTCTTGCTTTCTCCATCTCCATGCAGTGAAAATGGTGAAATTAGGCATGAGGGAGCAGGTGAAGTGTGCGAAGAAGAGCTCGGGAACTCTTAAAAATTAAGGTGTAACTTAAAAAAAAATGAAGGCAAAACACACAAAAAGGCAAAACAGATTCATTTTTGACTTTAATTACTGAACGTTGAGTTGTTGATGTTACATTATAGGTTCTTCTGATCAGTTTGTGATCCATGTGCATGTTTTTTTTTACAGAACTAGAGAACGCAAAAACGTTAAAAAAAAATAATTTTGCGTTAAACTGATCAAAAGTGACAATACAGACAATGATAATGTTACAAAAGATGTCAAATGAATGCTGTTCTTTTTAAGAATGCTGAAAAATAAAATTTTCCACAGTTTCCACACAAATATTGGGCAGCACAACTGTTTTCAACATTGATAATAATCAGAAATATTTCTTGAGCAGCAAATCAGCATATTAGAATGATTTCTGAAGATCATGTGACACTGAAGACTGGAGTAATGATGCTGAAAATACAGCTGCGCATCACAGAAATAAATTACAGTTTAACAGATATTCACATAGAAAACAGATTTTTAAATTGTAATAACATTTCACAATTTTTACTGTATTTTTGATCAAATAAATGTAGCCTTGGTGAGCAAAAAATTCAGCTTTTAAGAAAATAAAAAAAAAATCTTACCAACCCCAAACTTTTGAACGGTTGAATACAGAAATATATTCATAAAACAATTCTATCTAATTAAACATTGATTATTTTATCCAATATCTGTGTTATGTATCTTATGCTTATTGGAGTTATCATGCCATTAGCTTATACTTATCTAATAAAAAAGTATTCTCAAATCAGTCTCTATTTACATTTACAGTATGCATTTGCATTTATGCACAATACCAAAGTCATGCGTTTTTGAGTCCCAGTGACTTCATGAACTGATAAAATGTATATTCTGAATGCATTACAAGTCTGTCAAATGGATCAATTGTGAATGTAAAATGCATTTGGCTCTTGCATATCATTGAAGGTGCACATTTATGCATTACCTGTGAACCAAACTCATGACTTGTGCATAAATGTAAATGTATGACCCATGACCTTGCTGCCTCTGTAGTGAATGGTGGATCTGCCAGTGACTGTAGCGGTTGTTGATTGGTGTCTATGTCTATTTTGGTCTCCATATGAAAGCTGGCATCAGAGATTTCAAACTCACACTGGCAAAGACTCAATTCAGACCGCAGATGGAGTTTCAAAGGGTTCGGAGGACTTCGGCTGTCTGGGTGGGGAGCAGGAAAAGGTTGGTAAGCCACAGTAAGTCGTGCCAGTCGTAACATCAGGACTGGGGTGTGTTTGACAGGCTGTCACTGCCGATACCACATAGATGTGGAAAGATTCAAGATTCAATAGACCACATGGCTGTCTAGCGATTAGCGAACTCTCGAAAAATACACATCTCTACAGTCTTAGCTTTTTCATTTTTACATGCACACTAACGGCACAGATTTAGATGTCGTTTTCCCCACTGCCCGCAGGCAGTCTGTCCCCTACGGGCCCCCAGAGACGGGCCACCCCGGGGCACGCAGGATCAATAACCGCTTCCTGGGGCCCACAATCAATGCTGCCAAAACTACTGAGCAAACCCATCAGGAGCTCAATACACTGCAATGCATGATTTACTGAAGGCAATTCCATTTAAGAGGAAAAAAACAAAAACAAACAAACAAACAAAAACTAAATTCACTGGAAAAAATGTGCAAATTATCTTCAAAATTTCAACATATACTGTAAGCCATGTTAATAGGATATAATAACATAGATTTATATCATATTATTCAGTGAATAAAACGAGACGTTAAACTAAATTCTTATTATATACAAACATATCAAAGAGTATAAAGTGTTTGATAAAAAACATTTAATAATTTGGTTTAATGTGTCATTTTTCCCAAAATTTGATATAATCATAATAATAATATAGATTTCATATTATTCATTTAGTGAATAAAATGTGGCATTAAACGAAATTATGATTATATACAAATATAGCAAATTGAAATTGTTTGATAAAAGCAGATAAAATCATCTGGATTAATGTCTCATTTTTTTTAATAAATGTGATTTAATAATAACAACAATAATATAGATTTACACTTAGTGAATAAAATGAAGCATTAAATCAAATTAGGGTTATATATAAACATAGCAGTTAGTTTAAGGTGTATGATGAAAACAAATAATAAAATAATAAGGTTTAATGTCTATTTTTAAAATAAATTTGATATAATAATAATAATAATTTAATTGAATATTATTCACTGAATAAAATGAGACATCAATTCTATACACAGTATCTAGTGTTCGATAAAAACAGATAAAAATAATAATAATAATAATAATAATGCATGTATTGCCCAAGATGAAAATTGCTCATAGGTTTCTCTTTCATTGCTTAGAGGAATTAATGAAGGTCTCAGTTAAGTATTAAATTTGTCTCAAATGTTTCTCCTTAAATTCCTTTGGAAAAATAAAAACATGTACGAGTCACTAGTTAACTCATATTGAGATCGCTCACTTTTATTGCAAACCTCTCAACCACATAGAAATGTTCTAAAAAGCACTCAGAACACCTTAGCAACTGCACAGCAACATCAGAACGTGTTCTACATTCTTCAGATATATCAATCTGTTTCTTCTTTCACCCTCCCGTCCTGTCTGATCAATCGTCCTCTCTATAACCTCCTTTCATTCTGTCTGTTTGTCTCGGTCGTTTCTCTTCTGCGACAAGCCCTCCAGCTCTGATGCAACATCTGTCTCTGAGTTCCAGGATGTCTTAAACTGCCCAAGGCAAAATGAGAGCACACTTTCAAAACATTCAGCTCTATGGCAGGAACACGCAGAGAGATTTGAACCCGCCATGAGAGGAGTAAAACACACACACACACACACACACACACACACACACTCATTACAACATTATAGGGCATCATAAGTAACACTCACGACACAAAAGCTGTGTCAAAAATATGCTGCCTTTTAAGATAACTTGTTTTGGCAAAAGGTAGCTTTGCAAGAAGTATGGCTGAAGCAATCCACTGTAAAAATTCATCCATTCATAGTATATATCACTATGTATCACAAATACTCATTTATGTCGTATATTCAAACAAATAATTGCAGAGCATTTATGATACATATGCACACACACACAAATAAATGTAGTATATACAATATATGATAATATTATGTATTTATGATGTGATATATACAGTACAGTGTGTATATAAATATGAATTATTTTACTAAATAAATATCAGTTGAATTAATTGGACAACATTTTTGAAATCTCTATACTGAAAGCATTAATGAATGTTGAAAATAACTATTTTACCCCATATTTGTGTGCTGTGTATATTTATTAGAGTTATATTGTTGCATCATTTGAATTTAATAAGTCAAACTCTGTTGGACCCCAATGTGATTTGCCATGTGATTGCTATTTATGTGAAGTGAGTAGTGTGTTCTACTTACAAGGTTCCATGACGGTCAGAATGTTGCCTTACAAGGCCGCTGCCTATGTAGACAGCAGACAGGTCACTGTGTTTTGGAACAGGCATACCAAACTCAAAGTACAGAGACTAACACAGGAGTATTTAACATTGTGATGCACTTACACTATAACACTATATGTGTGTGAGGATGTGGACAGGACAGGCACAGATGTCCTCTGCTCAGGGCCACACACACACACACTGGCTTCATCCAGCTGTATTGACATTGCTGCCGTTCAGAGCGTTCCCGCTTGGTCTGACGTCACTGCAGTCGAAGACGCTGCTTTTCCCATGGTCCTCTAGTCTGGTCCATGAGCACTACTGAGTTGATTCTTTGCCAGTGAACACCTGCCTCAGAACAGTTGTGTTTGCAGCGTAGCTTTAAGCTAAAGCACTGTAAGTGCTCACAGAGGGGCCGTCTCTCCCCTTAAGAGGAAACAACAGCACGTGGAACGATCCCGCTGTGAGTTTCAATCTACCTCCATCACGGCTCCCAGAGGCCTCGTATACTGTAATGAGAGATCCGACTGCTGCACGTTCTAATGGGCTACACACAAGAAACTGTGCACAATCAACTATATTAATATCAAACAACTGAATGAAACATTTACAGTGGATCAAAGCAGAATTGAACAGATTTCAAATCGTATAAAGCCAATGTGACTGAATGTATTCTGTATTAATGCACTAAATGTGCATGTAACTTTAAAACTAGTGCTGTCAAACGCATCCAAAATAAAAGTTTTTGTTTACATAATATACGGTATGTGTGTGTACTGTGTATATTTATTTTGTATATATAAATATACACACATACAGTATATATTTTGAAAATATTTACATGTATATATTTATATTCATATAGTTTATATTATATATAAATATATACATAACATATTTTCCTTAAATATATACATGCGTGTACAGACACATATATATTATGTAAACAAAAACTTTTATTTTGGATGCGATTAATCACGATTAATCGTTTGACAGCACTATTTAAAACAACATTTTTAAACCCTTCAAACTCTAAATGTTTAACATATAATAAATGCTCTAAACGTTTGTGCTATAGGCACGAATAATATTTCAACTCCGCTTGTTGAAAAGTGTGCTTTTAGAAAACAATATAACACTGAAGGAAGGATCAGTGAGTCATTGTATTTGAGACAGTAAGAAAATACCTAGCAACCAGCCAGAACACCCTAGCAACCACTTGCAAGAACACCTTAGGAACCACCCAAAACAATCCAGTAACCACCTAGCAACCACCAAGAACCACCCTAGTAACAACTGTGCAGAACACCTTAGCAACCACTCACAATACCCTAGTAACTACCTAGCAACCACTTAGCCAGAACACCCTAGCAACCAGCCAAAACGCCCAGGCATTCACCCAGAACACCCTAGTTATTACCTAGCAACCACCAGGAACACGCCGGCAACCACCTAGCAACCAGCCAGAACACTCTACCAAAAAAAAAACACTTAGCAACCACCAGAACACCCTAGCAACCAGTTAGAACACTCTAGGCACCATGTGGCCTGTGGCGTTTTAGTCGGGATCAGGACATGTCAGTGCACTTCGGCCTGGGCTTTAGGGTCACGAGTTAAAGTGAATTATTCAGAAGCCCCTCAGTTCAGGATTGGCATACGACAAGCACTTCCTCTGAAACACGCTGATTGATTTTCTGACACACCTGATGAGGGTGTGGCAGCAGAAAGTGCTAGAAGATAAAGAGAAAAACGCTGAATATTTAAGTCTTTTGACACTAAAGCGCAGATTTATGCTCTCAGTACAGACGTTTACTAGACTAGACAGCTTCAGCAGATATTAGCCGAGGAAAATCTCACACTAGATCATCAGGAGAGGCTTCAAACTTCACCTTGAAGCTCCTCTGAAGGCAGACGTTCAGACTCTGGCCTCTGGTGGTTTGGAGTGTCCAGTAAGAGTCTCATGTATAGGTGTGCGTTCGGCCCGGTTTGGCCTGCAACTGCCTGGAGCGCTGTGTGTGGGAGGAGACGACTAGAGATCTGCCTCGGGCACTATTTAGTGCAGTTTGAATGGATGAGTAGATATAGTGCAGCTGAAGATGAAACACACACACACTATCGCACATAAATGTCGCTTCGAGTTACGCTGACTTTCACATGTGTCAACGTTTGATAGCAACTTCTACAACTGAGAATCTATTCATCTCATGCAACGAAAAATTATTGTTAGCTGCAGATCATCTATTCTAAAGAAATTTCAAAGTTTCTGTCATACATAAATCTACAGTAAAGTGATACATATATTCAGTTGGAATCAGTTATATGGAATGATTTCGGAATAATGATTAAATTAAAATAAAATATATTAATATTCCCTAAAATTATTCCAGAAATACATGTACATCCGAGCAATTTTGATGTTTAATAATTCTGAGGTACCCAGAACACCCTAGCAACCACTGAGTAACCACCCAGCAACCAGAGAACACCCTATCAACCAATCAGAACACCCTAATATGCACCCAGCAACAAGAAAAAAACACCCTAACAAAAACCACCCAGCAACCACCAGAACACCCTAGTAACGAGCTAGCAACCAGAAAGTACACCCTACCAAAAACACCCAGTAACCATCAGAACACCCTAGCAACCACCTAGAACACCCTAATAAACACCTAGCAACCAGAAAGTACACCCTACCAAAAACCACATAGCAACCACCAGAACACCTTTGCAACCACCGACCCAGAACACCCTAGCAACCACCCAGAACATCCTAATAAACACCTAGCAACCAGAAAGAACACCCTACTAAAAACACACAGCAACCATCAGAAGACCCTAGCAACCACCAAGAACATCCTAATAAACACCTAGCAACCAGAAAGTACACCCTACCAAAAACACCCAGTAACCATCAGAACACCCTAATAAACACCTAGCAACCATCAGAACACCCTAGCAACCACCCAGAACACCCTAATAAACACCTAGCAACCAGCAAGAACACCCTACCAAAAACCACCAAGCAACCGCCAGAACACCTTTGCAATCTCCTTTCCAGTACACCCTAGCAACTACCTAGCAAACAGCCAGGTCACTTTAGCAATGACTAGCAACCACACAACCCAAAAGTCTCGTTAGCCGCAGATCATCTATCATAAATACATTTCTGTCATGTATAAATCTACAGTAAAGTGATAAATCTGTTCAGTTGGAATCGGTTATACGGTATGATTTCAGAATAATGCCATTATTGGTCATTAATGATTATATTTACCACAAAGCAACAGAGAAGATTAGATTAATTTATTTCCCCCAAAATTACCTTGATTAAGGGATTCCAGTAAAACACGTATATCCCAGCAATATTGATGTTCATAATTCTGAGGTTTCCTGTAAAACTACTCCAAAAATGGATTTCACATGCACACGCTGACATAATGTTTCAATATCTGAGAAACGTGCCATGCAATGATGTTCAAATACAGCGTTATTAACCTTGAATTCAATCCAATCCACAGCCAGACGGTTCGGCTCGACCGACTGCTTTATGCTCAATGAGAAGCAAATATAACAACATTTACAAGACACTGCTGAAGTAAATATGCAAGGAAACTGAATTAACGGAGCTCCGTGGAGGAAGGTTTTGGACTAGATCTTCCAGCAGAGGGTATCTGGGCAGGACTGAGAGCCGGAGATGCTTAAGGAAATGAGAAGCAGGAGTTTGATAACAGAGACGGATGCTCAAAGACTGCTCACCATCCTATTACAGCCTGAAGAGAAACGAAAACACGCTTCTTAAGAGATACTTCATATAGAAAATGTATATAATGTGCATTTTTAAATAACATATTATAAACTATAATTTTTATAGAATATTTTGTTTTATAATACACAGTATATAATTTATATATTTAAAAAATGCAATATATTTGTAATAAAAGCAAAACATATTATATTATATTATATTATATTTAGGGCTGGGCAAGTTAAAGTCTCCCTATTATGGATTTTTGAAAATGACCTTTCATGCAGTGTGTAGCACAGCTCTAAGTGAATGAAAACACCTGTAAAGTTTTAAATCCAAAAGTGCACCGTGTATAAAGTTATAGTCTCTCAAAAGAAAGAGTCGACTCTGAATCATTGAAACAAGTCGTTTTTAAAACGAATCCCAAGCCGTTTCATGTTGACGTCAACATGAAACATTAGCATATTGCTCGCCCACTTGTTGGTCTTTCCTGTTGGTCTGAATGAAAATGCAAATGTATTCTTTGCCACTAGGTGCCGCTTTTGGAGTGGAAAAATAGCGGTTTCCCCGGTAACACATGATGCAATGAAAATGAGACCAATCGACCAATCACCGCAGATTAGCGTCACGCAAAGGAGGGTTTTGGAAAAATGAATCGTTGAGCGAATCGTTTGGGAGTCGTTGAACAAATAATGTAAAAACACAATGAAAGTGTTTTTTGACCTTGCATGCATGTCAACATGTTGTTGGGGACTCCCAAAACCAAAATATGAACCTTTCATAACCCATAATAGGGGCACTTTAATGCGTTATTATCACGTTAACGCATTAATTAACGCCGACAATTATTTTATCGCGCATTAACACAGTTTTTTATTATTATGAAAGTCTGTTGCTCACTGGCTCTGAATACACATACAGACAAACCATGGGTCACAGGACACTTTGATTGGCCAATGCGTTCCTGAAATCAACAGATCTGTGACTGTCTACATTGCTCTACACGGCAAACACGTGTTATAAATAGACACTGTCTATGCTTACGCAGGTTAATCATTTTTGTTATATTAGTTCTTGTTGCTTTTGTGCAATAGCCGAATTACAATTTATATACTGTTTTTAGATATTTTATGTTTAGATATGTCTATTTTGCGGGAGTCCCACGAATCATTTTCTTGTCTTGCATCCCGTGCACACACACGAGTCTCTACCCGCCTGCACTCGCCCCTCAAGTGTTGTCCCGCGCCGCACTCTGTTGCATTGGGTCCCGCGATCGTGCAGGTCTCTACTTGGAAGGAGCCTGTTATAATGTTATGATCGAGCTTTTTTCTATAACAAACTAGACAAAACGTTAATGCCCTGGCAGTGGCTTTAGCTTTGATTTTATATTTAATTTGATTACATTAATGTTTAAGTTGAGATTTACAAGAAATAATTTAACTGCTAATATATAAAGGGAATACTGCTGTACAAAAGCACCTTATATGTTTAAAGTGTTTGCAAACAAATGTTATTGCACTTTTGTTCATATAGTAGTACTTTTAAAATAAAAGTGCGCAATACACTACTTTTGAATTCATTATTGAATTTTGCACATAATGTGATTAATCGTGATTAATGGCAGAAAATCATGCGATTAAATTTTTTTATCGTTGCCCAGCACTATATTATATTATATGATATATTTGTTGCTGATTTTGGGTTCAGTAAGAATAAAAATGAATACTTTTATTCATCAAGGATGCATTAAATTGCTTAAAAGTGGCAATAATGTTACAAAAGATTTATATTTCAAATAAATGTTCTTCTTTTGAACTTTCAATTCATCTGTGAATCCTGAAAATTTTAATCTATCACGGTTTCCACAAAAATATTGGGCAGCACAACTGTTTTCAACATAATAATAATAATAATAATCAGCTAATAGTCAGAAATGTTTCTTGAGCAGCAAATCAGCATATTAGAATGATTTCTGAAGATCATGTGACACTGAAGACTGGAGGAATGATGCTGAAAATACAGCTTTGATCACAGAAATAAATTACATTTGAACTGATATTCACATAGAAGACAGCTATTTCAAATAATAATAATATTTAACAATTTTTACTGTATTTTTGATCTAATAAATGCAGCCTTGGTGAGCAGAAGAGACTACTTTCAAAAACATAAAAATCTTACCGCTCCCAAACTTTTGGATGGTAGTGTGTATTTAGTGACAGGGCAATTCAATATGGTGCATTAAAAGCTGTGAAAAAATGATAACAGACACTATTCACTAATGCTACGCTCACATTCTTACTCATAGTTGAGAAATGCAAGTAACGATGTGACATCTGTCTCCATATGAATCATGCCGACACAACCTTAACTTCAGCACAACACAGCCTCTAATTAAACCCGACTGATTTAGACTCAAAGCGCCTCCATTCATTCATTCATCAGCTGCACACGAGTGTTTTACTGCAGACGTTTCCTTGTTAACTCTCTTAAAACGTACTCTGAATCCAAGCTCAGAGACAGACAGCCGAGTCACTCAGTGTTGTTGTGTTGTGGCGAGCCTGTAGCGTGGACCGCAGAGCCACAGCCACAAACAAAACAGCTTTGTGTGAGCAGACGGGCGATGGACCAGCGCTGGGGGTTAATGCTGGATGAGCTGTGGTCAGCGGAGGCAGATGGGCTCTTTAGACAGAGACCTCAAACACTCACTGGCCACCAGCAGCACTCAAACACACACGACACTGAACAGAAGTGACCGATTCATTAAACATACAGAGTTCCTGTTAACCTGACTGAATGGGAATATAAGACATATTTAGCTCAAATTCAACAGCTGAACAACTCACTAAACTTTGCATGCTTGAAGGGGCAGTGGCTAATTGTAATCTGTGTCATCGTGGGATGGATTGAATGAATGGTAGACTAGCAATGAATTTGTGATTAGATTTTCATGCAACAAAAGATAAACTATACACAACCAAAAAAAAAAAAAAGTGGAGGAGGAGAGAGAGAGAGAGAGAGAGAGAGAGAGAGAGAGAGAGAGAGAGAGAGAGCGAGAGAGAGATTTTTTGCATCTTGAGAATGCATTTATTTGATTAAAAATACAGTAATATTATTTCAATATAAAATAGCTATTTTTATGTTAATTTGTCAAATGTGACAAAAAAAATATTTCTGTGATCAAAGCTGAATTTTCAGCATCATTACTCCAGTCTTCAGTGTCACATGATCTTCAGAAATCATT
>NW_015546040.1:273337-283286 GCF_001515605.1 Sinocyclocheilus anshuiensis | reverse complement strand
GTGGAGGAGGAGAGAGAGAGAGAGAGAGAGAGAGAGAGAGAGAGAGAGAGAGAGAGAGAGCGAGAGAGAGATTTTTTGCATCTTGAGAATGCATTTATTTGATTAAAAATACAGTAATATTATTTCAATATAAAATAGCTTTAATTTGTCTAATTTGTCAAATGTGACAAAAAAAATATTTCTGTGATCAAAGCTGAATTTTCAGCATCATCTTCAGTGCCATCTTTTGTAACATTATAAATGTCTTTACTGTAACTTTTGATCAACTTAATGCATCCTTGATGGATATAAATTTCTTTAAAAAAGTACTAACCCCAAACGTTTGAATGGTAGTGTTTATAACATAAAATAAATATAATATTTATAATTATATTTATGCTATGGTTTACAAAAACATTTTAAATATTTTTAAAGTTATAATTCTAAAATATAAATGATATATTATTTAAAATTAAATACATACAATTTTATAATTAAAAATGTAAATATATATTTGATGTTTTTGTAAGTGTATTTTCATTTATCTTCAGTTTACAGCAGCGTATACTGTATATATATATAAATATGTTATAATATAAATGTTGCAGATGTTCCCTTTTGATAAACAATGTGCTTTTTAAATTAATTCCATTAAACAAACTTTTTAGTCACTACAAATTAAAAAATCCTTGTACATTTTTGTTGTTGTTGAAATGTTCACTCAGAGTCTGTCCCTGCTGTGTGTGTGCGACGGTAACCAGAGCTCTGTTCAGAAAGCCGTCCTCCATTTCTAGGCCACAGAGTTTGGTGCTCCTGGGACAAAAGTCACTTCCAGCCCTCCTCCGGTAGCCCCGTCCATCGCTCTCTCCTCCACTCAAACTATTATGCGGATGAGGGCCTACCAAATTAGCCAGAAGAACATTCCAGCAAATGGGATCATCGAGAAGAAATCCACAGATTAATAAATTAGCAACGGACACACGGAAAGCTCCTAAACGAGGAGGAGGACGTCGTTAACCACATGGCAGAAGTACGGTGGAGGTCCACTCGGGACGGATCCCATCGGAGCTCCGGATGCTCCATTATCAAAGTCTAGGAGGCTTTCTGTGGTTTGGAGAAGCGGCTCTGACCATGTGCTGCTCCATGCCAGGATCGACCGTTATATTGGCATTTCTTGTTGCGGTCTCACAGCTTTGGGACAGCGGTGACGGGACGGAGTGGCATGAAGCGGCCGCGTGCATTTCGAACGACCGCATGCTTCTGAAACGTCTTTTAGCATCACCGTCAGCGCTTAATTGCTGCAAAAGTAATCAAACGGAGTAGGCCAAATTTGACAGATGATTTCTTACTAGTGTACACACTTAAATCAGACAGGACAGATGAGAAAGCGCCTCGGAATATACTGTTGTTAGGCCACATCTTCAGCATAGGGCTGGGCGATTTGGCAAAAAATAAAAAATAAATGTCAGAACGTTTGACCGATTCTCGATTTTTTACGATTTTTAACTAGTTAACTTGAAAATGTAACTACAACATGATTCAAGTTATTATCCCTGTAGTTAATGAAAATTATTTTCCAAGTGCACCACACATGAAGTTGTCAACATGATGTAAACGTTAAACAAATCACTTGAATGCATGACCTACAACTACATCTTGTACAAACTTGTCTTATACATATTATATGTTAGGAAATAATACGAGGAAAATGCTTTAAAAAAATCTCAAAAGTCAAGGTAATTCAAATTCAAAATGACTGAAGGTATAACACCAGCAGACTATTAACTTCAACTATAAATGTTCTGTAAAAACAATGAACAGCAGTCACCATGATGCACACATGAAATATCATACATACAGTAGTAGCACTAAACAGGTTTTTATTCGCTTGCGCTGCTTTTCCATTGTTTTTTCTTTGTAAACATGAACGCGTTTGACTGTTGCGCTCGCGTCTCTTGCAGCATCTCATGCATGAAACAGCTATAAAAATGCGGCGCTCAAGTTAAAAGAGGTTTAACTCCCATCTTCTTGCATGTTTTTCCTGTTCGACTGCCTGCGTCGCATCTTTGTCAACACAAAAGCGCATTCTGTGTGATAGCAAAATTATCGGTTAATCACGTGCGCCGACATGCGGTTGGATCGTTTTCTCTTTATTGTTATAATTGGCATATTGTCAAAGTGTCTAATTTTAACGTTTGGTAATATTTTTTATTCAAAATCGCGATTTCTCGATTTCTAAAAAATACAATCGCGGCAAAACATTAAATTCGAATGAATCGATACAATCGGAAATATCGCCCAGCCCTACTTCAGCATGACAAAGAAACTAGATTAATATACATGTTTTCACTATTTTTAAATACAGTTTCACCAAAGGCTTCAAATGTATCATCTATTTTGGGAAAGCATGTATAAGCAATGAGATCAAAGAGCAAACCTATTCTTAATGAGGATTTTTGTCTTATTTTCCAGTTAAAATCTATCAGATAAATTTACTTGAGAAGCAACACTGCATAAAATATTAAAACTTTTAAGAGAATGCATCTTAATATGGATGTATTTTGTCTTTTATGTTAAAAAAAAAAGTTTAAATGAGTTCATTGATATTGATATTTTAGTATAATTTATATACTATCCTAGTATGTATTTTGAATTGGATTTTTATTATTTAATTTTAGCTTAAGTTTTAGTAATTTTGGTTCTGTGCTTTGGTCATTTTTTCTTTCAAATTTATATTTAGCTTTAATATTTTTATTTGAATTTTAGTTTTAGTGATTTTAGAACTTCAAGTTAAACTTATTTCCATTAGTTTCCAAGGGAACATTTCTAATTTTCATTTAAACTTTATATCTAACATTTATATTTTATTTCAATGTATTAACTAAAACTATTTTTAATGCAGTAACAACACTGCTGCAGTGCAGTAAGACAAAATACTCTAATATTGAAGAAGCAATATACTATAGAAGCTGAATTCCACCACAGAATAAAAAAAAAGGTAACTGACATTTTTCTCACAATTGTGAGTTTATATTTCACAATTTAAAACTTTTTTCTTGGAATTCTGTTGAGACTTCCTAAATTCATTGTAATTCTGACTTTTTTTTAAATTCGAATTCTGACTTTATATCTCATAATTCTGCTTTTTTATTTCTGCCACCAAATAAAAATTGCTACTTTTTATCTCACAATTCATATTTTTCTCAGAATACTAAGTTTAAATCTCGCAATTCTGACTTTTTTCTCAGAATTGTATATTTAAATCTTGCAATTCTGACTTTTTTTCCTCAGAATTTTGAGTTCACATTTCAAAATTCCGTTTTTCTCGCAATTCTGATAAAAATAATTGTGATATAAAAGTCACAATTTCCTTTTTTATTTTTCTGTTCCGTGGCAGAAATACGCTTCCACAATATACAGTGTTGCTTCTTGAATAAATGCATCTTGCACGGATTTTCACTGGAGGACAAGTAAAAACCGACTAATTAAAGCATCAAAAAATATTTTTTTGCATTGTTTAACAATTTAACATTCTGGAGATGCATTCTGCTGTTAACAAAAGGACATTTCTCCATGAAGAGGGGTGCAGTTTCCCTCAGTGAAGCTTGTGAGGCATTGGATCAGGGGTTTGTGGGAAGTGTTTGCATGTGGCCTCACCACCGGACGTCCATCAGAAACTCACCAGCAGATGCTGCGACATGAAAAAGCGCTGACCGCGCTCAGGCAAAGACGCAGGTGGAGAGACAGGTTTAGAAAGAGAAAGAAACATGGAGAAAGTGTTACTTCCTCTTGAGCGTTTGGCCTCGGGCTGCTGATGTCAAAGGCTGATGACAGCGAACAGTCGACTATTGTCCTCGCACATCCAGCCTAAACATCTCAGCATTTGTGTCTATAAAACATCAGACAAAGCGTTCGTCAAGGAGCGATTAGCGCTCTCAGTTACAGTCTTCAAAGGAACAAAGAGGCTCCTGTCAAGAGCCATGTTCCAATCAATGGCAACACCCTCCGATCCTCAGCCAGTCTATTCATGCTTTATGGGACACTGATCAATATTTCTAGGCTGCCGCTGCCAGTTTCTGGCCCGGCGTCTCTGCTGGATCACTGAGGAGTGTATCAGTGCACCGGCCGCATGGATCTACAGCGTGACTGAGTCATTATTGACTGCTCTGGTGAAGGTGAGGCCCTGTACATACAAACACAGGACGCGGCTCAGGTCACATATCACACGAAGTCAACATGAAAGCATTTTACTTATGCAAACTGGTGGATTTTAGAATTAAACAGGATATTCAATGAGGAAAAAATGAGAGTGGGACTCGATTTTGTGATAGTGAGATGTGGCCGTTACATTTCAGAATGGTGCCAGATGGATAGAAAATGGATTCGAGATGTCAGGCAAAATGGAACAAGAAACAGAAAAAAGAAACACTTTTCCTTTGGAATAATGATCATCACACACATTTCAACATTTAATGCCTTTTCCTGGTCTTACTGTGTACAATTCATCAGCACATATTTTTTCACCCGAATTTTTTTTTCTTAAATTAAGTAAATTATTAAATATTTAATTTTAATTAAGTATATTATTTTATAAAAATACAACATTTATACATTTAGGAAAAATATTTGTACATTTTAAATTATTTATATTTGATTGAAAATGTAAACAAACAAACTAACAAACAAAAAAAACAAGAAGAGATATTGGTAAGTAACTAATTGTTTGCACCTGTTAGTGTTGTGGTATAACATGCATGTGGTCATGGATATCCAAGTTTGAGTTTGGTAGGCGATGTGTCCTAAACTCATTCCCTAGTTTCCCATATATCTCATAAAATAAAAATACAAAGCCACTTTAACTGGTTTTAGGTCTTTTAAACTGGTTATTGTTGCAGTTTAACCAGCATAGCAATGCTAAAACCAGTAAGAAAGTGTCCAAAACGGGTGAGTCTCAAGAAAACCGTGTCCAGGTTCAATTGGACACCAGCTGATCCAGTTTAGCAGGTCTAGGCTGTGTTTTTTTTTTTTTCCAGCAAGGAAGGAGATTGTAGAGAAATGAAAATAAAAGGAAATGAAGAGGCTTTATTAGAGATCCTCTTCCTGTGCTGCGGATGTTGTGTGGAGCGGCGCAGAGCGTAGATCAAACAGGCCGGCGGGACTCTCAGATCCTGGGCCAGTTCGCCACATGGTCCAGGGTCCCCCGGGGCGTGGGCGGGGTCAAGAGGAGGGGGCGGGGCCTCAGAGGCCAGTCTGTAATTCACTCCCATAGATTACAGAGACTGCGAGGACAGCGTGGGATGATACAGACAATCTGCATTACTGTCTGAAGACTAATGGAACGGACAAGCACAAAGGTCATTTATTTATTCTACACATGCATGAGATTAAATGGAGAACAAATGGAAAGTCTCCTGCTTCTCAGATGTTTCTCCAAAAGACCCCAAGATCTCAGTAATTTCTCAAACTGTGCTCAGATTTACCAAGATACCAAAGTCTGCAATCAAAAGATGTCTCCGATTTCAAAATGAACTCAAACATTTCTCATCTCTTTATTATCAGTTTTTTTTTCTCATCAGTTTTTTTTCTCCCAAGATAAAATTGCCTAACGTATGCTGTAACATTAAGAAAAAAATATATTTAAAACTAATATTAAAAATTCATATAATAATAATAATTAGTGGTAATGGTAGTATAAATTAGTAGTAGAATAAAAAATAATACAATTAATAAAAAAAATAATGGCTATAATTTTTACAGCATCAAATAATATCTTCATTCAAAACATGCATTTTTGCCACTTCATCAGAGGAATAATTAGTCTAGAAGTCTTAGTTCATTAAATTAATTAAATAGTTTTGAAGACAGGAGATCGTTTTGAACACTGGCTGGTTATGTACTTGCTCAAAAATTCATTTGGATATTTTTTAACCAAAAAAAAAAAAAGTTACGGACTGCAGCTTTAACAGATGTTAGTTAGGTATGAACATTATTCAAATGAAAAATAATTTATATAAACTATCTAAAATAAATTCTACAAATATATATTATAGTGATTTATCATTTTAGGCTGTCTCTCTATTTTCACTGTCCTTTCTTATGTTCCTCTCAGTGCTCATGTCTACAAACACACAGAAACACACACAGAGTTCATGTTAGTCCATTTCAGCGCAGCCGTGTTTAAGCATTAGCGCTAAATGGAGCGAGACACGGTGGCTAGACATGACTGTGGCTTTCTTCCTCGGCCAGACGGCGAGCAGAGGAGAGTCTGTCTGGCTGTGTGCTGTATCACTGATGCTGCTGTGACTAAACATAGACAACTGCTCTGCCGCTCGCTGCTGCTCCTCTGACTAAGCATAGCTCACCATGAACACACACACACACACACACACACACGGGCGCCTGGACGACTGCGCTGGAAACAGGTGATGCGAACTGCGCCAAGAGCCGCTGAGTCACACGGACATAATTACTGCAGCAGACGCGCATCGTAAAGTGTGTGGATGGCATTCTCGCAGAAGCAGCACACGCAGACGGACGCATGCCAGCTTTAAAAGGAGACGAGCAAGATGGAACTATTTGTGTATGTGTGATGAGAGTGAATGGTCTGTCTGAAGAACCGATTTCATCGGAGAATATGTAAATAAATATGATAAGGGTCAAAGATTGAGATGATAGCAGTCAAATAGTGTCGAGGAATCTACTGTACAGGCCAAAGAAGAAGATGTTGCGAATCAGCTCATGGGGAAATATGAATAATTAATCATAACTAGTTATAATTAATTATAAATATTTAGATCCGCTGTAGCTGATGACCGGGCTATACATGTGGTCAAACTATTACTCAAAGCACTGATGGTTCACGGGTTTGGTCACTATGACGAAACTGAAATAAAATAAGATTAAATCAAAAAGAAAAGGAAGAAGGAAGGTTTTACCTGTTTAAGTTTTTTTTCTCTAAGAGATATGGCTAAGCAGGTGTCACTAAGAAAGGGGTCCTTATAGCTGTAGGAAACTAACAGGGACAGTAAATAAACAAATTGATTTAATTAAATCTCACATTTAAATAAAAATCTATTTAGCTGAATTGGTATCTTCACGCTTAACAAATGTAAATAAATGCAATAAAATTAAAGAGAGATAGAATAAAGTCAAAACAAAAATAAACAATAACACAAGTAAAAACCAAAGTATGTTGGGAATGACCGGCCGAACTGAATCCAAAGAGGAGGTGATGGCATCAACAGGAGTGACGGGGATAGAGAAAGAGAGAGAGAGAGAGAGAGAGAGAGGAGTGGTTAGAAAGTTACACTTACACTCTCAATTAGATCATCCGAATACGAATTAATAGAGACCAAACACGGTATATGTAAGGTTACGTGAATGAGTGGTTCTATCATAAGCATGAATAAAATAGTCTACAATACAACAGATAATATACAAGACAGCAATAATATGCACCGTGACCTGAAGGATATGTGTGTTCATTCAAAGAAAGGTTTTCCTATGAATTAGTTAGTAGAAAAGTCCACTTCTACTGTGCCTTGTGCCTCTTGCGATGGAACATGCAGTGATTTTCCCTGCTTCGCATTCCATTAGGTCGTAAATGTATCTGGTGTCAGGGTTGCCATGGTAACCAGGGTCCTGGGCCCTGTTCACAGACAACTTGGCACCCAGTATGTTTATTGGGTGAGGGGTCTGTGAACGTTTGTTAATCTAATGAATAATTGATTTGTTAAATCAAATGAAAAATGGTGTGTCTGATTGGTCCAGACGCTACAAAGAGGAGGCAGAAACATGAGAATATATGTAAACTAGCTCTGCGTAGAATATGTAAATTAATTTTGAATTAAGAACTAAGGTTCTATTCTTAAAAAATTAACATAGTATAGATTTTTGAATATGTTACAGCATGCATATGTACACATACACAAACATACAATGCAATAAAAACATTCACAATAGTAAGAAATAAAAAAATGAATGAATACCATGCATTATACCATGGTCAAGTCAGATGGTAATACAATGGTTTTATACAGTACTCCAAGGTCAGGGCTCCAGACAAAAAAAAAAATCGAGTAAGGAGCCATTGGCTCCTATAAGAAAAAAACTTAGGTGCCAAATAATTTTTTTAGCTGCCACAGAATAAACGTGTTTTATTTATTTATTTATCATATCAATCATACTGTCATGTGTCTCATCTTTTCTTGACTTTATCCGCATTTTAATCCATCTTGTAGATGGCCTTGAAACTAACGTTCATTTAAAGTGGGAACTAAATGTCTTTTCCAACTTGCAGATTCACTTCACAGAATCTGTACCAATATCATGGACCATGAGCATCACTTGACCACTGAGTGTAGTTTGGGCTCCTCCTCAATGCATCCTATAAATATTCTCATATGTCTTTCACACATTCAGTCTGTTTTTCTTCATTAGTAACATGCAATTTTATATGAGGAGTTGAATCATGTAGACTCATATTGATATGCGATAGCGCATAAATATAGAAAAATGCTCCTCTTTATAGTTATTTTTCTAGCTGACTGATGAGATTATGGACATCGAATGGTTATTCTGAGGTAAATGTATTATTACGTTGCAATGTTTACAAGCTTTACACGTTTTCCGCAGTTTGAAACACTGAATGAGCTTTTACATGAGACATTTCAGTAAGTTGTACTGTAGGCTCTCTTATAAAATAGCCTACCTTTTGATGTTAATTCATGTTCATTATGTACTATAGTAGTAAAGAGAAAGATTAAATGGGTTCACGTGCCGCTTGAACTGAGGCGCTAAAGCGATCGCGCCTGCCGCATTAAAGAGCGCCAAAACCGTATTTATTGTTTGAATTTCGTTATGAATTTGGCACAATTTTAAAGCTGATACTTTGTTTATTAAAAAAGTAACAAAGCACAAAGCTTTTTGCCATTACTGGACGGCAAGTGCGCTTCAAATAATATGAAGTTCACGCATTAACAGAACACAGCATATAGACTAAGATCTTGATAAGAAGAAGCCATAGTAGTAATGATTATAAATGAGAATTGTTAACGATATTGGCAATATCCACACAGCTGACAGCTTTACCTGTTGTAGTTTGTTCAAGTAGTGCATGAAATAGACGCTGCTTTTCCACACTTTTACTTGCACGTCTGTCATTTCCGATCTCTCTCGCACTGTACAACTGAGCTGCGTTTAGCAGGTGTGCGACAGAGACGAGGACTGTTTGAAACTCTTTTTTCCACTAAAACTTTGACACGCATCGTCTCAGTTTAATACGTGAACATAACAAAAGATGTGATCGCAAAACAATCAGGAAAAAAGGCATTACATGTAAATATATACGTATAGTCGCCAGTGGCGACCTCAGCAAAAACCATAGTGACACCATGGTACTTACCAAAAAACAAAGCAGTACCATGGTACATGTCCAAAAATATAGTATTACAATGGTACATGTCCAAAAACTATAGTAGAACCATGGTATTTGCAAAAAAACATAGCAGTACCATGGTACATGTTTTATAAAACATAGTGTTACCATGGTACTTGTCCAAAAACCATTGTATTACCATACATGTATAACAAACCATAGTAGAACCATGATACATGTCCAAAAACCATAGTATTACCATGGTACATGTCCAAAAACCATAGTAGAACCATATTACATGTCCAAAAAATGAAGTAGAACCATGATACATGTCCAAAATCCATAGTATTACCATAATAAATGTATAAAAACAGTAGAACCATGATACATGTCCAAAAACCATAGTAGAACCATGATACATTTCCAAAAACCATAGTATTACCATGGTACATTTCCAAAAACCATAGTAGAACCATAATACATGTCCAAAAACCATAGTATTACCATGGTACATTTCCAAAAACCATAGTAGAACCATAATACATGTCCAAAAACCATAGTATTACCATGGTACATTTCCAAAAACCATAGTAG
>NW_015546040.1:257507-272197 GCF_001515605.1 Sinocyclocheilus anshuiensis | reverse complement strand
AGAACCATGATACATGTCCAAAAACCATAGTATTACCATGGTACATTTCCAAAAACCATAGTAGAACCATAATACATGTCCAAAAACCATAGTATTACCATGGTACATTTCCAAAAACCATAGTAGAACCATAATACATGTCCAAAAACCATAGTATTACCATGGTACATTTCCAAAAACCATAGTAGAACCATAATACATGTCCAAAAACCACAGTATTACCATGGTACATTTCCAAAAACCATAGTAGGACCATGATACATGTCCAAAAACCATAGTATTACCATGGTACATTTCCAAAAACCATAGTAGAACCATAATACATGTCCAAAAACCATAGTATTACCATTGTACATTTCCAAAAACCATAGTAGGACTATAATACATGTCCAAAAACCATAGTATTACCATGGTACATGTCCAAAAACCATAGTAGAACCATGGTACATGTCCAAAAACCATAGTATTACCATGGTACATGTCCAAAAAACTAAGTAGAACCACAACACATGTCCAAAAACCATAGTAGAACCATGATACATGTTCAAAAAACTAAGTAGAACCACGACACATGTCCAAAAACCATAGAGAACCATGGTACATGTCCAAAAACCATAGTATTACCATGGTACATGTCCAAAAAACTAAGTAGAACCACAACACATGTCCAAAAACCATAGTAGAACCATGATACATGTCCAAAAACCATAGTATTACCATGGTACATTTCCAAAAACCATAGTAGAACCATATTACATCTCCAAAAAACTAAGTAGACCACGACACATGACCAAAAACCATAGTAGAACCATGATACATGTCCAAAAACCATAGTATTACCATGGTACATTTCCAAAAACCATAGTAGAACCATAATACATGTCCAAAAACCATAGTATTACCATGGTACATTTCCAAAAACCATAGTAGAACCATAATACATGTCCAAAAACCATAGTATTACCATGGTACATTTCCAAAAACCATAGTAGAACCATAATACATGTCCAAAAACCATAGTATTACCATGGTACATTTCCAAAAACCATAGTAGAACCATAATACATGTCCAAAAACCATAGTATTACCATGGTACATTTCCAAAAACCATAGTAGAACCATAATACATGTCCAAAAACCATAGTATTACCATGGTACATTTCCAAAAACCATAGTAGAACCATAATACATGTCCAAAAACCATAGTATTACCATGGTACATTTCCAAAAACCATAGTAGAACCATAATACATGTCCAAAAACCATAGTATTACCATGGTACATTTCCAAAAACCATAGTAGAACCATAATACATGTCCAAAAACCATAGTATTACCATGGTACATTTCCAAAAACCATAGTAGAACCATAATACATGTCCAAAAACCATAGTATTACCATGGTACATTTCCAAAAACCATAGTAGAACCATAATACATGTCCAAAAACCATAGTATTACCATGGTACATTTCCAAAAACCATAGTAGAACCATAATACATGTCCAAAAACCATAGTATTACCATGGTACGTTTCCAAAAACCATAGTAGAACCATATTACATCTCCAAAAAATTAAGTAGAACCACGACACATGATCAACTACCATAGTAGAACCATATTACATGTATAAAAACCATAGTAGAACCATGGTACATGTCCAAAAACCATAGTAGAACCATACTACATGTCCAAAAAAACGAAGTAGAACCACGACACATGTCCAAAAACCATAGTATTATCATGGCACATGTCCAAAAACCATAGTAGAACCATGGTACATGTACAAAAAACGAAGTAGAACCACGACACATGTCCAAAAACCATAATGTTATCATGGTACATTTCCAAAAACCATAGTAGAACCATATTACATGTATAGAAACCATAGTAGAACCATGATACATGTCCAAAAACCATAAAACCATAACAGAACCACATTATATATTAAAAAAACATATTAGCACCACGGTACATATAAAAGTGCCATATTGCAGCCCTTTGAAACCATACCATGGTACCACCACAGGTTTTGTAAGGGTTGGTTTCTACAGTTCTTTTAATATTTAGACTAAATATTGCGACTGTGAAAACACTGAATAACAGCTTCCTGTGAAGCAGATACTGCAGAGGAAGGAAGCTGCAGCTGTAAGGCCACCGTTAGGAACTCCCAAGCTGTCTAACTGAAAGGGTCTTTGTGACATCTAATGACACACACACACACACACACACACACATACACACACACACACACACACACGCCCAGTAACTAATGCTGCAAAGGATGTGCCATCAGGAAGTCACCCCCCATCCAATGACTGGCTTGTCAATCATTTAACAGAAAAAGAGAAGCGTGCATGTGAACCCTGTCATTTCAGATTCAGAATGTCACTGCTTGCTAGAACTTTAACCACTGAAATTAGTTGTGTGGTCTTTTTTTATTTGGGTCATGACTCGATTGAGATCAACTAGTCTTACAGTTAGACTTAGGAAGATTGCCATCAAGCTAGATACAGAAATGATTGCTCTTTCTGAGAATTTTAGTAAGAGTCTAAAAATCAAACTAATTCAAAATAGACCACATGACCGGATGTTTATGTGTGAATGTTTTTTAAATTCCATTTTAGTTCCTGAATTTGAATTGAAATAACATATAGGATACAGAATTGCTATGTAGAATTAAAATGAAATGATATTCAAATAAATGTTTGTAAATGTAATTTTTAACTACAAAAGCAAAAAGCAACCCAACTAACAGGAACAGGAACGTTTTTAAAAGTCATAAATGTTAGGACAAAACGTTTTTAAAGTAATGTTTATGGAATGTTCTTATAACTTCATTCATATTTACTATATGTTCTCATATTGTTGAGACAAAAACTTAGATCAACATTCTCAAAATGTCTTTATGTTTTTTTTTTCTAATTGATGAATGTTCTAAGAAATGTTTTTGTAACCTTTAAATAACGTTATAATCACAACAAGAAAAATGGCCATTTTAACATTCTTAGAATATTAAAAACAACCGTTAAAAACGTGATATGTTGGATAAAAATAAAATTAGTAGAATGTTTAATAAACGTTTTTATAACCTTTAAATAACGTTATAATCACAACAAGGAAACTGGACATTTTAACATTCTTAGAATATATAAACTAAACGTTCAAATAACATTATATTTTGGGTGAAAAAGTGAGTAGAACATTTTAAGAAGCGCTTTTTTATAACCTGAATTTGTTACCTAGGAAGGTTTGTCATAAATGTTCAATGTTTATTGACAAAAACTTGCTTGAAAGTTTATTAAGGTTGTTTTCTATGTAGAATGTTTCAAAGCTGTCGGTTAAACGTTTAAATTTTTTAGTTGCTAATTTAAAAAAATTTTTTTTTGGTTTGATTCTAGTTAGTATGCAAATAAAAATGTTCAAAGAACATTTTGTTAACATTATGAAAATGTTTTTTCAAAATGTCCATTTTTAAAATGTTCGTTCCTGATTATGTGAACATTAAAGACAACATCAAAATTTCAGTTAAGTCCTATACAAACAACATATATCTCTCTATGCGGATGATATATTACTGTTTATTTCGGATCTACAAGCTTCATTATCCCGGATACTGAAGGTATTTGGAAAGTTCCGGGTATAAAATCGATTGGGATACATCATCTTTGCTTCCACTTAATTGCATGGCTAAAAAAGTTAGACTACCATGTAATGTTCCCATACAAACTTCCATTACTTAGGAATTGTTGTTCAATCATCCCTGCAGGCTATTCCAGATGCCAACTATCTGCAAACTCTAACTAGGTTGGAGCAAGATCTCCAAAGATGGACCTTGATGCCCTTATCACTACATGCCAGACTAGCGAGTGTTAAAATTAATGTTTTGCCACGATTCCATTACCTGCCCCTAAAAAGTTTTGGCACCAACTTAATTTTATGATTCATAAATTCATCTGTAATGGTAAGCAACCTAGATTGAAATTTGAAACTCAATTCAGTTAGCTGGGTCTGTAGGCAGTAGACGCTAGTGTAGTTCTGTTTTTACTGCATGCATGTTTCTACATGACTGTCTTTGCCTGAATGAGATCTCTGGTTAGGCTACTTTGCATATGGGTACGGAAGTGCGGCTAGCCAGGTAGCCACAGTCACCGCTGCGTTACCACAGACAGGCTTCTGTTATTGATTCCACACACATACAAACGCTCAACAAAGAAATTTCAGTAACAAACAAGCCCACGACCTTTCTAATGAAATGAACATTTGCTACTAAAAGTGGCGAAGCTACAAACTTAACCACAGTTTTTCAGTAGCATGAGAGTCACTCAGGTGTTTACAAACTGTTTTTCACATCGCACATTTGCATGCAGCTGAACATGCTCCCTAAAATGTTCTTCATCTTCTATGAATATTTTCATAAGTTCATTTTAACATCATAACAGGTTCATAAATAAATAAATAGATCTTATTTTTGAACCTGTTAATTTTTCAATTAAAATCACAAGGTTCAAAATAAATAAATACATTTTATTTTTAACCTGTTGATTTATTTGATCTCTCTAAATGATTAATAGTTCAATAAAATTAACAAGTTCAATTAAAATTAATACAATTATTTTTAACCTATTGAGTTCAATTAAATTAACAGGCTCAATAAAAAAATAATAATAAAAAAGAATTGAATAAATGCATTTTATTCTTAACCTGTTTTTTGTATTGGTCTGTCTACAAGAAAATAGTCAGTTTAAATAATTAACAAGTTCAACAAGTAAATAAATATATATATTTAAATCTTTTAACTGATGGAATGAAAATAGTCAGTTTAATTAAGTTAACAAGTCCAGTTAAAATAAATAAATAAAAATACATTTTAAAAATATTTTAATTGAACTGCTGGAATGAAAATGGTCGGTTTAATTAAATTAGCAAGTAAAAAAAAAAGTTTAAGAATTTGTTAATAATAATGTTAATTTTACTAAACCGTCTTAATAAAAATATTCAGTTCAATTAAATTAACAGGTTCAGTAAATAAGTAAATGAATAACAAGGATTCTTTACATTAGCAGCTTATGGTGTTGTTAAGTGTAGCTTGACTGTAGTTTCAATTACGAGCAGCTTGTAGCTTCACAAGGTTGAAAGTAGCTTCATGAACTCTGGATATTAAAGCCACACGATGAGGATATTTGCAGTTCAGAGTTGCTCTAGGCTTTTGCACATATCCTGTGCACACCAAACAGACGGAGAGAAAGGGACGCGCACCTTGCAAAAGCTGCTTCTTCCTGTCAGAGCCCTGAACGGAGCCTTATTCTGCTTTCTCAAGCGAAACGCAGGGCTTTAGGTGCTAAAACAGAGACTGGGGCTCTCAGCGATACAGTTATTTTCAACAACACGTCTCCCTCGTAGCGAGAAGCTGTTGACTGACAGGAAAAGTGGGTGAGGGGAGGCCAATAGTGAAGGAAAACTGAAGAACGCAGAGCTCCCGACCTCTTATCTGCGCTCACAAAACCTCTCTGTGGTTTCTGAACATACGCAGCGAGGCCGAGGACGCTGCTTTCTTTTCCCTTCACATGTGTGTTATGAAACATCGGGCCCTCTCGTATTATTTGACATGTGCTTGGGCTCCAAAAGTGATCATGAAATCTTCATTATGACAAACAGGACGGCTGCGATTCGATACGAGGCTCCAGCAGATCGATGGCTGACCAATCAGCGGTTGATTTAATATGATGTGGTCAGCAAATCAATGTCTGCCCTCAAAATAATTATTGAAATGAAACTGGTGCGTGTTCGCAGCAAAGCAAACCTCCCTGGAGAAATACACGTCTGACTTTTTTTAATTAATGTTAAAAATTGCAAGATATTACAGCAAGCATCATCCGATGCAGCAGTGAAACGAACACAGAGACACTACAGGCAAACTGACCCATCGAATCTCAATTTAAAGTCTAATTCTGTCAGGACCACTATCGTCAAAGATGATTGACAATTAGCATACAGTTTGGATTGGCGGTATGGTTCTGTTCTGGGCAAGAACTCCCTGCGCCTCCATGCAGCCTAGCATGGATGAGAGCAGGGAGAGCAGCGATAACCCCCCCAGGGTAAACAGAACAGAACTAACATAAATGTATTGCAGATATTGTTACAGTTCAATCATTTTATGTATACATTTTAGAATTAGTCTGATTCAAGGAGAATCAGAAGGCTGAATCCCGACTGACAGAGGAGGAGCTGGGGATGGAGGAGGGTAATTAGCTATTGAGCAATGCGAAAACTGCTGATAATACTGAGGGACCTTATATATGAATGCTTAGATAGGTGTCGTATTCCCATAGGTTGATGGGGATCAGCTGAAGGTCAGCTGATGCGAGCTTGACTAACGTGACCTGCCAGAACTAACGCTACGCTTGATTTTTCTTGCATAACTTGACCTCTTTATCGACAAAAATGCCCAATTTGCCTATAAAAGACATTTTCTCAAAATCAAAATTGACAGATTCGTTTACAATAAACATACATGAACCAAACTTTGCATGTTTTCAACTGATATGAAAAATATTACAGAAAAACCGGTCTATATAGTATTTACTACTGCTTTCACTCATAATAATTTACAATGAAATTTACTGTTCAGTAAAAGTTTTGTACTTGGTGTTACAAGTTCAAAAAAAAAAAAAAAAATTAAATAAGTAGTACAGCATAAACAAAATCTATATATACATACACAGCCATTTAGATAAAATACCTAAAACTTGAACTGAAATGAAATTGAAAACGTTAAATCAAATTCAAAATGATATATGATTATATATGATATATACACAGACAGATAGATCAACGAAATGAAAATCAATGAAAAATGTAAAATATCTGGAAACATTTCTATAATAATAAAATTAAATAATGCTTTTCTAACATGAATGCAAATGCAAAATTAACATAATTAACCATGAAGTGTGTAATGTGCATATTTTATGTTTGATGTCTTGGGGGTAATACGGTTTTTGTCTAACATTAAGGAAAATATCTGCTGTAACTTTTATTAAAATATAAATATTTAATAAACATAACTAATAGAATATTTTTCTTATTTAACACAAATTAAAATGGAAATATTTTTGTGTTTAAATAATTTATTTTTGTTCACAATTTTCAAAATTTTTCAACAGCATTTCCCACAGACTTTGAGGAAATAAAGTCCACTAGTGGCATGGTTGTGTTCATTTCATACACCCATCTCAAACAGGACAGTCGGCTCAGTCCCTCCACCGGTTTTAAGCATCTCTATCTCCTTTCCTGGAGTTGCGCATTGACGACGCCACTCAATACATCCCCATCGTGGTTCTGTCCGACGCTGTCCGGCCTGTCTAGCAGACACTGGGCTCAATATTACCAGGGCCAAACTCTCCAGCAGCTGCTCCATGTAAAGAGAGCAGGCTCAGAAAATCCATTTCAGCACAGCGACACACCGGGGGACGAAACTCAATATTAGCCAATGAGAGACGACTCCGTTATTGAGACATCAGCATTTCATATCAGAACAGGGCTCTTTAATACATATCAGGTATTATGGAAGAGTCAGAATATCCACTGAAATTTTTTTTAAAAATTAAATAAAAATAAATTTAAAAGCTAGTTGCCATGGCAACATTTTTATTTTTAAGACAACTGAAGTACTAAATAATTAAAACTAACCAAATAAAAATTAATAAATATTATATACATATACAAATAATAAAAAAAAACACATAAAAATGACAAACTTTAAATTAACTTTAAAGAAAGAATACAATACACAGACAAAAAAATTTAATAAAATATTTTGTTGACTATATTCAGTTTTTCAACATTAATGCAAATGACAAATTAGCGCAAAATGAATGAAGTGTCTAATTTGCATATATTGCACAAAATAATAACTTTTATTAAAATATTTATGGATTAATAATTAATTAATAAATAATTATAATATAATTAATACAAAATAATACAAGTATTTTTAATTTCATAAAAATTAAAATATATGGAAATATGTCTAATAAATAAATAAATGTACTAAACATTTTGCTTACTATATTCATAATTTTAAACAACATTAATTTCTGTTAACAATTTTATCCACCTGTCTCAAACAGGAAAAAAGGCCTGTAAAAAGCCTTTGGGAAGGTGCAGGGAAAGAGCCGTGTTTCTCCAATCGGATGCCGTGCCGATGCACTGTTCCCTTCCACCTGTTATTGCAGAGGTACTCTGGTAAAACATGAGTTTACTTTGTGGTGGTTGGTGTGGTAAAGCAGCTAATTTATTGCAGGTGACCACATTCCCACAGCTCTGATACGGCCATCGCTCACATCCACACCTTCTGCTTCCGCTAAACCCTTGAAATTCACTCCGGTGACCAAAGGGACACATGGGAGCGGGCAGCAGGAATTTATGACCCTATGCAAGTCCCTCTGTGAATCTGCATGGACCAGGCGAAGCGGCTTCCTTCTCAGGTGCCTGTGGATGTAGATAACCAGAATCAGCGGAGGCCAGGCGGGAACGACTGCAGGTCCACAGGACCGCGACGAACCTCGAGAACCACCGTAAATCCATCTCTGTCCACAACTCTCACCTCAGGAGGACAAAAGCAACCTTGTAAAACCTTCAGCTACTGTTCAACACCCAAGAGATATATGGAAAGAAACAGTGCCCAGCGTGCCAGACGGCATGGAGCACGATCGGGAGAAGGAAACAGGTGAAACAAGTGAGGTGAAAGTGGCTTGATTTGAAGATAAAGAAGTGAAGAAACACATACATTCAAACAGTTCCTCATCACCCTTCACACAGACGTGCCACGGCCTACTACAGTTAACCATTCAACCTCCATGCAGTTATTCAGATACAGGGCATCAGTTTTCTAAGTCACGCACCAATGCACATCAAAGTGCATCGATATATAACTTCTACTCCAATAAAGTTAAAACATACATTGTCTACCAAAGCAAGACAAACTTCAATCAAAATGCTTGAATCAACTTGATCTGTCTCTAAACATTTTTTTTTATGTTGACGCCACCTGTTAAAAAAAGTAAAAAAAGTAAATAAAATAAAGATTATTGGAGTACATTTAAAAAAAAATATCTATTTCAGTATTTCTACTTTTAAAATGGTTATGTTTATTCCAATTTGTTATTTGCCTTTTTTTTTTTTTTTTGCAATATTTAGGTATTTGTAACATTTACTGTCAATTTCTGAGTGCAAATAAAAAAAAAGTAAATTCTACACCATTTTTTTTTGTCATAAATAATTAAAAGTACTAAATAAAAGTACCTTCAAATAATGGTATACCACAAAAATTATAAAAATTTTTATATCTTATATTAATTTGCACTTGTAGCTTTACACATTCTTTTAAAACGGGCCAAAATAAGACAATCCTTGAACAAAATCGTCTAAATTATCTTCATTTTTTCATTAGAAGTCTGATTTATTAAAAAAAAAAAAAGAGTAAATTTTAATGAACTAGTTAAAATAAGAAAATAAATAAAACTAAATTAAATAAAAAGAAACTATAAATAAATAAATATTTAGTTAATCAAATGCTGCTCTTATTGCAAAAATAAATTATATAATACTTAAAAACATACTGGTCCAGTTAAATAGCTTAACTTTTTGTTAGTAGCTTGTAATAATATAAAATTGTATAAATATTGTTTATTAAACAGGTAATTTGATTGAAGCTTCAAATGACGCTTTAACTTTAAATCGAGTATCTTGTAGCTTGACAAGTTGCAGTTTCAAAGCAGCTTCCCCAACACTGCTAATGATGACGTCAAGCCAGAGTCTCAAAGCAAACTTCCCTTATTATTTACGGAACAAAAAAACCCCTTTCTGCGCCGACTTGAAGAATAAGCTTAAAGAAGGAACTTTCTTTGAGAACCGTGAGCATGTGCATGAATAGCGATTCCGATAGAGAGGGTGTGTGCGTATTAGATTTACACACAAACCATCTGATAAACTGATAGCACAGAGAGATACGGGGTAAATCCTCACACGCGTCTGTCAGTTTGTGCGCTGATAGTAAAGAAGAGAAATGTGACTGCTAGATGAGAAAGGCCAAAAAGCCTGCATAAGTGACTTCATGTGCATGCTTACATATACTGACATGCACTTCAGCTTTGCATATGCATAGTTTTTCCTTGATAAAGGGAAATGCAAATGAGCTGCATGCAACAAACATTCTCATTTGCTATATAAATGTATATGCAAATGTACATCAGCAAACACGACACGTGCACAAAGACATGCTACCAATGCGACGATGTTCAGACAGACTGTCCAGTTCAGATAATCAGGGAAAAGTACGTGTGGGGCAGGGTATGTACTGCGCATCAGAAGAAATGTGATTTTTGCTATACACTGATGTAAAGTTGACTGCCAATGATATTGTAATGAGAACTGCTAAAATACAGTGCAGGATGTGTTCAAAATAATTCAAGATGAGAAAGAACTTGTTACTAAGGGGTAAAAGCACAGTTTAAATGTATAGTTGCCAAGCAACAGCGCAACATTTTTCTGCATTCCAAAAAAGTTCTAAATAAAAGGAGAAAATACATTTCATTGGTAAAACAGAGTGAAAACAGTTCATGTTTCTTCATCAGAACAGATTTGGCGAAATGTGTCATTCAATCACCGTCTCAGCAATGGATGCTCTGCAGTGAATGGGTGCCGTCAGAATGAGAGTCCAAACAGCTAATAAAAACATCACAATAATCCACACCACTCCAGTCCATCAACTGAAGTGAGTTTTTGTAAGAAATTAATCCATCATTAAGATGTTTTTAACTAAAATACGAGTCCATAATCCATAATAACGCTTCCTCCAGTGAAAAAGTCCATCTCCTGTTGTCTCTCGCATCAAAATCCAGCCACATATTTGTTTAGAGCTGTTTTGAACGGTGCTTGATCTGTGCAGATTTCTCTCCTGATTCAGACCAGACCATTTTTTCACCGGAGGAAGCTTTATTATGGATTATGGACACATATTTTAGTTTAAAAAAAGTCTTAATGATGGATTTGTTTCATCTTTTGTCTTCTCCAGATGTTAACTGATGGACTGGAGTGGTGTGGATTACTTGTGGATTATTGTGGTGTTTTTATCAGCTCTCATTCTGACGGCACCCATTCACTGCAGAGCATCCATTGCCTAGCAAGTGATGCAATGCAACATTTCTCCAAGAAACAAACTCATTTACATCTTGGATGGCCTGAGGGAAAGTACATTTTCTGCCAATTTTCATTTTTGGGTCAACTATTCCTTTAAAATGAGCTAAAACTACTGGCATCACATTTCAAAACAACTTACACGTTGAGCTGCACAAACAGACACCTTCAGTTCAGCAACCCTACATCATTAATAGAATAAAGGTCGTTTATTTAGTTTCATGTGGTCTTCGCCTCGTCTTCGAGATGTTACATCGAGGCTGTTCACATGTGCTCAAGAACAAACATGCGCCGGGTGCGACTGATAAACTTCCTGTGTTAACTGAAAGCGCTCGCATGCATGTAGACGTATGTGTCCGTGAGAAAGAGAGTCAGGAAACTGAAATGAGACTTTCTCAAGAAGCAACTGAGAAAAAAAGCAACCAGACCTCATGACCTCATTAACATCACCTTTAGAAACGAACCCACGGCATGATCCACAATAAAAATGAACGTTTAAAATGCACGTTTAAACAGTTAGAAGTGACTTATAAAGAGCCAATTACCTCAGCAGAATGTATCTGTGTGATGATCCACTCAGAGCTGCAAAATGAGTCAGTTTAACCATTGCAGGGTGATTTCCATTCACCCTTCACTCACAGTCATTTCAGTATGAGAAAGAAACTAAAGCATCATCTTTGGGCCTCAGCTGTGAACTCACACACCCGCAGGCATCAAAAACGGCACTTGAGAAACTACACAGGCTTTAATCAGGAGGGAAAGTCCAGAGCTGTAAGGACGCGCAACTGCTGCATAAAAATGAAGCGGTTTCTCTCTATCTGTGTCATAATAATAATAATAATAATAATAATAATAATAAAAAAACAGAACTGAGATTTAGGTCAAGAGTTTACTTCTTTATCATAGAATGAAGAAGCGCTAAATTTGTTAACACAAATTATTTTATTATACTATTGTTTTTTTTTTTTTACATTAAAGAAATTATGTAATGCCTTGAGTTATTTATTACAGGACCATGTAAAACATCCAGTAAGTCAGTTTCTAAATTTGTTAACACTAATTATTTTATTTTTAAGTTTCGTCATTTAATTTGACCTCTTGAACTATTAAAGTGATAATATAAAAATTTTGCAACAGCACAGCTGTTAGTTTCACACTGCACGACTTGCCATAAAAGAAAAAAAAAAAAAACTAAAAGTTTGGCACAATGCAAGAACCAAAAGTTTTCAAACTCATAATGCATGCAACAAAACTCTCATGCAGTTTCCTTTCTCTAGCCTTTTCAATAAGTAAACATCCAAAAAGACATTCAATATGACCTTTAAACTATTGAAGTGATTCTGAAAGTTAGGCAACAGGTTAGTTTCACTGTGCAAGACTCCCATAAAAACCCCAACAAACTCTCATGCAGTTTCGTTGCTAGCTTTTTCAAAAAGGAAACATCCAAAAAGTCATTCAATACGACCTCTCAAACTATTAAAGCCTTATTATGCAGGTTAAGCAACAGGTTCGTTTCAATGTGCAACTATAAAACCAAAAGATTGGCACAATGCAAGAACCGAAAAAAGTTTTCAAACTGACATTGCATGTGATAAAATGTTTCCTTTCTCTAGCTTTTTTCAATAAGGACACATCCAAAGAGGCTATTAAAATCTAGTATGCAACAGGTTCGTTTCACTGTGTGAGCTGTGCAACAAACTATAAAACCCAAATTTTGGCACAAGAATTTAAAAAGTAGTAGCTCCCTTTCTGCAGCTTTGTCAATAAGCAAACGTCCAAAACGGCATGTTGGAGTCCACCATGCATCAGCTGGTTGAATGAGGTTAACTAGTGAAGTACTCACTAACCCACAGACCTGTGGTTTTCAGATTCAGCCACAAGATTTCAGTACTCCACTGACACTGCAAACCAGAACCTCGGTGTCGTCACTTTGCTCAAACACCACACTGATGCGCGTTGGATGGAGATGAGAGCTGGGTTGCAAGAAAAGGCAGACAATCGCCTCGGATACTCACCCCTGGAGAAGCATGACTGGTAGGACGAGAAGCTTTCGAAGATGCTGTTGGAGGCCATGGCGAGTGACGGCGGCGGTGGCTGCTTCTCCTCGTCTTCGTCCGAATCCAGCTCTTCCAACTTGATTTGCTCCCGAATTTTGAAGGGCTCCCGGCTTGGCCCTGCAAAGAGCAAAACAATACGCCCATGATGACATGCCAGAGGCTTCGCTCAAACGCCCTCCACGTTCCAGCCCTTAAACCGGACCCCAAAAACACACCCTGAAACCCATGGTCGCCCTGCGCCGGTCCAGCGAGGCGGTTCTGTCCTTGGATTCTGTGCATGGTTCACAGACAGATTGCGATCGGCGGTCAGCCTGTGGTTGACTGATGCTTACCCTTGTGCAAAAGAGCCGGAGCGCAAACGCGGCACTGTGGTTTATTTCGGCGATTTGGCTGATTCACACGCTGACATCAACACGTTTTCTCCCTCCCCCTCTCGCTCTCGAGTCCCTCTCGTCTATCTTTATCTCGCTGTTTTCTAGTGCCTAGAGAGCCGTGACCGGTCGCAGACTTGGTTTGTGGTTGTGGCGGCCCACAGAAAGCTTCTCCCTTAGTCAGACAAGTTTAACCGTTCCCCACAATTGGGGGAAAAAAAAGCATCCAAGCACCATTGGGCCGTTTAGGTCACATGTTCTAATAAATTTAATTATGGCTTTTTTCTGCACAGGTTATCTGGCATTCGGGCCGGTCTGTCAAACCACCTGTCCACATTTGCTTGAAAAGGAGGAAATAGATGTGGTCTGTTTCAATTGTTAAGAGCGTGCGAGTGGAACAGAGGGGGGTTGAGAGTGAGTAGGTGAGAACGCAGCAGCGTTTAACAGTCAATGCGTGCACGTGTGTGTGTGTGTGTGTGTGTGTCAGAGTTTGTGTACGAGAGCGAGGCAAGTCATGCTGCATAAGTTAAAGCATGCAAATCCATCTCCAACAGAGGACACAATTACTCCTGTGTCTCAGACGCCATAAAGGCGCTGCAGATCGTCAAACATTTGCATGGTGCCTTTAGTTTCTGTCTCATCTGCTGATTCTGCAAGACAAATAGAAAATAAAATACAGTATTTACTGACAATAAACTTCCACATTCTGATCATGTTTGGTGTAAAAAAAATTCAATATCCAATCAGATTTATGTATAACAATCACACACAGAATATAAAAACACATTTAAGCCATCATAAATGGCATTGCATAAAAAAAAATAAAATAAAAAAAAATAAAATATATATACAGTATATAATAAATTTTTTTAATAATATTATTCTTAGTTGTATTTAAAATCAGAGCATATACAATTTGGGGCCTGTAAGATATTTTTATGTTTTTTTAATATATATTTTTATTAAGGTTTTTTTTTTTTTTGAAAGAATTCTGATGCTCAACAAAGCTGCATTTATTTGATCAAAAGTACAGTAAAAACAGTAATATTGTGAAAAAATTACAAT
>NW_015546040.1:251837-257402 GCF_001515605.1 Sinocyclocheilus anshuiensis | reverse complement strand
TATTTTTTTTTTTTTTTCTATACTTTTAAGTGTAATTCCAGTGCCAAATAACTTTAGGGGTTAAATATTCTTACTTTTTAGCATCTGACATGAAAAAGTGAAAATCAAGTATCATATTTGATGTTTTTCATGTTACATTGTGCCTCACAGATCATTTCAACCTGTTGATTCTCCAAGAAAAACAGACAACAAAATACAGTGTTTACTGACAATAAACTGGCAAGTTGTGACCACATTTTTTTCAGAATTATGGATAAGAATATCACATACTATATAAAAAGATATTTAAGCCACAATAAATGTCAATGCATAAAAAAACAAAATATTCAGAGGAAACACCTAGCGTCGTGTTTTTATTGGCAATGTAATGGCATATTTGATTTTTTCATGTTACTTGGTACCTTACAGATAATTTCAACCAGTTGATTCTGCAAGATAAACAGAAAATGAACGTGTATTTACTGACAATACACTCGCACTTGTTGGGTGTAAAAAATTCAGGATCCAATCAGAATTATGTTTAAAGAAATCACAATGCAAAGTGCAAAGACATCTATATATTTTTAAGTGTAACTCAAGTGTCAAATAATTGTAGAAGCTAAATATATTAACTTTTAGCATCTGACATGCAATTAAAGTGAAAATGAAATATATCTGATACATATTGACAAATACTTCTCATATTTTCCCTTAGCCTCATCAAGCTATGAATGATTAGCACCTGCTTCAATATTAGACTTAATTATGTGTTTTTAATTTGATACTGTTACATTTAATTTCAACCTGTTGATTCTGCAAATAAAACAGTATATTTACTGACAATAAACTAGTCTAAAAGCTTCAGTATCTAATCAGAATTATCAGAAAAGACATACTTTTAAGTAAATACTTTTACTTTTAGCACACACATGCAGTTAAAGTGAAAATTAAATGGCATATGTAATGACACATACATTATTTTAAAAGTGAATTGCATGAACATTTTCCGATGCATCATCAGGCTGTGAATGATTGCATTACCTGCTTCAAATCGTAGACTTCATTATGCGTTTTGCACGTTGCACGGTACCTTTTGTGACATTTTAATCTGTTGATTCTGCATGAGAGACAATACAAGAGTGTTTACCAACAATTAACTGCATAACATCAAATATAACACCAAAATATTTTCCTTTTACGAACCGTCTGAATGAAATCGTCATTATGCATTTTGGATGCCGGGTGTCGACATAATTGCAGGCCTCATTACCGTCTCACCTGCCCTTAATGAAGGCATTGCATTACACGTCCAAGTGGGTCATGATATCGCACAAGCCTCCTGCCCATCACTCACCTGATTAGGACGTTTCATTTTGTCTAAAGAACACCATGCTCACATGACGCAAAACGCCCCCTGCATCCCCTTAAGCCCCTATTATCTGCTCGCCACACACCTGCGTCCACCTCCAGCTTAGACGGCCCCAAATTGGCACATGTGCACCTGCACCACGCCTCCAGCACATGCCAAACACACCCACACCTGTGTCCTGGCTCTCCGCTCGACCGTTTGGACGGGAGGTTTGGGAGCGCTGGGCGGAGTGCTTTAGGTGGTGTTGGCGTTTTGCGAGCAGATGCTGTCCCTCCTGACCCGGCACGCAGACACGCTTCCACAGACGTCAGTGCTGTAGAATGCCAGCTTGATAATGCTGAAACCATTGAGGGATTTCAGTTTGAATTTCGAATTTTGGAATACAAAAACTAAAGGTTCCAAAAATGCTTTGAACTGCAGTGTCAACGTTTTTTGCAGATGCAGTTTGGTGTGATATTTGTTATATAATGCAATGGCAAGAGTGGGTTCCATTTAGGAACATTTTAAGTTCCATGATTCCAGACCTTGAACCAATACAATGTTCAAGATCTGAAGAACCTGTCATATGACATCAAGAACTGGAACTGGTTCTCGATCAGGGGTCGGTTTACGAACATCTTCTTGAGAACGAAGTTAATACATTTCATACAGTTTGTAAAAATGTCCAATTTTTTGAAAAAATCTTAAGAAGTTCACAAAATCTTTTTTTCTTAAGGTTAATCAGCTAATAGATACCACCATACTTAGTTGATTGATTACATTAAAAATTGCAAATTTTTTTTGTATTACAAGTTTTCTGGAAAGAAATATGCAAATGATGCATTATCGAAATAAATATGCATTGTAATGCATACATTTTCAGAACAAAATTTGATCATTGGGTAAACCCAGGTTCAAAATTCTTGTTTCATTTTGTTGACATATTAAAGTTTTTTACTGAAGGACTTTTGGATTTCTCTTTATCACTTCATGAATCAGAAAATATGGTCAACAGACAGAAAACAAACCCACTTTCACCATGATTGTAGGAATAAATGTATAAAACCAAAACAAAACCCTCAGTAAAAACCTTCATAATAGAGCAAAACTGTAAAGTGGTGCATGCAAGTGCTGCTGAAGAGGAGAAGAAAATTGAGAAAACTGCCTTTCAAAATATGAATTGTAATTGAAAACTAAAAAAGTGCAATAAAATAAACATTGGTGTATACACAAAAGTGTATTTTGGATGTTTGCTTTCCACTAGTCTGAAATAACACATTATGAAAGCTAATAGGCCAAAATCTCAAAAACAATGTGTTAAGCAGAAAATGAAACATTGTATTGTAACAAAAAGTATAAGAACCAATCAGTGTACATTAAAGATCACTGGTCTGCACATACCTTGCAGTAGTATTATATATTACGTGTTATGCTGAAAGAATTTCATTCTTAATTACTTTCGTGAATCTGGCCCCAGAAGAGGATTCTTTGTTCAGTCTAAAATGTTTCAAAAAGGACCTCCGAAGAACCTTTATTTTGAAGAGTGATGTGTAAACCAGCTGTATATTACTACTCACTGTTGCTATAAAACTACTCATTTAGAAGTTTAGAAATGTCATTTGTACTGAACTCTTAAATCATGGGATGTGTGTTAGTTTGACGCGGTACTTTCGGGCTGCATTTTAGAACTCTAAAAGAGAAAACAAGAGAAACAGTTTCTAAACATTCGTAATTGTTCAATTTAGAACCATATCAACCTAAAGAACCTGAAATGGTTCTTCATGGAACCTAAAGTCCAGGGTTCTGCTATTTAAATATGGTGTTAGAACCATTTGTGTCTTCATGATGTCTAGCAGAACTGCGAGTGGTGAGTAGGAGGGCTGTCTATCTGTTATTTATTTATTGTATTTGATGTCTGGGATGCACAGCTGTCCTACACACACGTCTCCTGCTGGGTTCCCACGGCAACACATCATACCGCATATCCTCATCCCTGAGAAAAACACTCCTCACTCCATCCGCTGAACTCCTGCATGTCCATCAGTGGAGTCCCCAAAACACAGAAAGAGAGAATCTCAAAGAGTAAATGAGTTTTAAATTGTACATAACATACTAAACTTCTTAACTTTTCATGCTTTCATGCACGGTTGCAGTTGTCACTACTGTACTTTGATAATGGTTGGGGCCCTGAGTTTTACACCGCTTAAATAGTTATAGTGAATTTAAAGGTTTAAGATTTATTTCAAGGTTAGAGTTTGTTTTGAAATAATCTCATTAAGACTCAAAAGAAACTAATATTAAAAGTTAAGAAAGTTATTCTAATGCAAAAATACATTTAAAAAGATATTTAAAACATTTTTAATTCTCTATTAATAAATAAACAAATAAATATTCTTTAGAATTTTACAATTTATGCAACATGTTATTCTTTGTTGTACTCTTTTTTTTTATTTTTATGCTGATTTAAGTAATACAAATATAATGTGTCCAGACAGAATGATTTCGAATAATGAGAACTGAATGAAATTCATTACAGAGAATAATGAGAATTATAAAATAAACTAAAATGTAACACATCTGCACTGTAAATAAAAAATAACAAATACATAAATAAATATTAGTATTATAATTATTATTATTTTGAAGTTTTAAATAAAGCAAAGAGTACTGGAGTACGTTTCACAAGAAAATTATATTTTAGTCAATCTACTTCAAAAAATGTTGTTTAATGTTGCTTGTCATTTCTTTGTAATGACATTTACTAATCATTTCTAAGTGAAAATTGTTTATTTTTTGTTAAAGTTTAAAACAAAAGTTTACAGTAAAGACAAAATCGTGCATTTCATCTCTACAAAAATATTTTTTTCACAACTACTTTTTTTGCCTGTGGTTTAGGTGAAGAGATAAAAACAGGGACTTTCCTTGCATATTTGGATCTGTAGATCGTCTCTGTGGATAAAGACTCTAGTCATGATGAATATAATTATTAAACCCTGAGTCACTGCATGCCGGGAGTTCAGCAGCTAGAGGACTGGCGTATGCATGTGTGAAAGCCTATATAGATGGCAGAGAAAGCAGGAACAAATGTGTCCATTTGCTCTCCAGTTCATCTCAATGCCATCTAGGAGAAACGACTGAGATATTAAAGAGATTTCTCTGTGCTGCGGGGGAGGGAACGAGGCAGTGAGGCAAGCGGAGAGCTATGCATGTATGGAGAGATCCTCCAAACACCTGCTGACATTCCCACTGCTGGAGGAGGATGAGTCAGGACTCAAACAGCATCCCAGACAGACAGAACAGCAAACTGTGAGAATTCCCCTCCCAGACGACCTCTGTTCCTGTCAGTCCAACACCCTCTGCTCTTTCACATGACGGCGACTAACAATCTGCCTCTTGTACAGAACTGACAATAAAGCACTGCTGGATAGAAAGATCACTATCCGGGCAACTGACCAGAATTAGAAATAATCCGCTGAGCAACAATTACACTGCAAAAAAAGATTTATCATTTCAGAGAAAATATTGTCACTGTCATCATTTTAAGCCCTACGTCTCCTCAGCTCATCATAAGTATGTTTAATACTTAATGTTAGAGGTTTGATTTAATCACAACTGCAAATACGAGTGACATATTTTTACTGGAATCAAGTAATACATATCCGCTCAAAAGTTTGGGGTTGGTAAGATTTTTTTTTTTTTTTTTGAAAGACGTCTCACCAAGGATGCAATTATTTGATTACAAATTTTAATAGATTAAAATTGTGAAATATTTTTACAATTTCAAATAGCTGTTTTCTATGTGAATATATGTTAAACTGTAATTTATTCTTCTGATCAAAGCTGAATTTTCAACATCATTACTTCAGTGTTATCCTTCAGAAATCATTCTAATATGCTAAATGCTGCTCAAGAAACATTTCTGATTATTATCAATGTTGAAAACAGTTGTGCTGCCCAATATTTTTGTGGAAACCGTGATACATTTTATTTTTCAGGATCTTTGATAAACAAAAGTATTCATTTATTTAAAAATAATCCTGACGATAATGCACACGTGTTAAAAATAGTCAAGAAATCTACGCCATCTACTACTATGGCATTTAACCATGACCTTAATATAGAGTGATAAAAATCTGTTTATTTTGGGATTTTATCTTCACTGCTGCTTAAAACACTAAAACAAGCAAATTGAGGCATTGGAATTGTTACAAACACACACACACACACACACACAAACA
>NW_015546040.1:217467-251548 GCF_001515605.1 Sinocyclocheilus anshuiensis | reverse complement strand
ACACAAACACAAACACAAACACACACACACACACACACACACACACACACACACACACACACACAGTGTGAGAGTTAAGCGTAATGGGGAAAACATCCCAGCGCTGCTTTGGCAGACAGTACCTGACTGTGATGCGGTTTAACAGAGCATGACAGGAATCTTCAGTTAATAAAACATGAAGCGTTAAAATGTATTTGAACTCTTAAGTCACACTTGTTGAATCAGCTGGTGTTTTAGTGATTTTTAGTGGATGTATAAAGTTAGTTCTCCTCAAGTTCACATGTGTTCTTGCAGAGGAACCACAGGTGGAGAAAATCATTATAACATGATCCATTAACCACAAACAAACATGATGCTGACTATCTTCATCTTCAACACATCTACTGTTTTAGCATTTAAACCTAACACACTTTTTGTGAATTGTTTTGATAGTAAAGTGTGTTTGTGAATCTTTCTGTACAATAAATGACACTTGATTTGATCATTTATATCTAATAAAATGACATTCAGAGATAAATGACAATGATTTAAGTTTTTAGTACTCTTTTATATGGAAGCTTGATTCTGCCAGAGGATGAAAAAATTAAATATTTTGAGATAATACATTTGCAATTCAGAAAAAAAGCCTGAATTCAGAGATTATAAATCAGAATTACCTTTTTTACTTTTCATTTCATTGTGTAAAAAAAAAAAAAACTGAATTGCGGCATATAAACTCAGGATTCAGAGAAAAAAAGTGCACATTTCGATACAAACTCAGAATTGCAAGATATAAATGCAGATTTGTGAACTTGCAATTCAGAGAAAAAAAAGCCTGAATTGTGAGATATAAACTCTGGATTGCAAGAAAAAGTGTCACAATTCTGACTTTTTTTGTCAGAAATGTGAGAAACCCATGCAACTGCATTACAAAAATGTGAGATAACATGTTGAAATTAATTTTTTTTTTTTCGTGACAGAAACAACAAAAAAATGTTCAGAACAACTTGAGAAAACAAAGCCAGAATTGCAAGATATATAAACAGAATTGTGAGATTCCGCAATTCCGTGAAAAGTCTGATTTGTGAAAACAAATTGTGAGGCGTAAACTTGAAATTGCAAGAAAAAACAGGCTGAATTACGCGATAAGTCACAATGACCTTTTTTATTCCATGGCAGAAATGGCTTCCATACTTTCAGGCCGCTGTATTTCTGTAGAGCAGCAGGAGGTCGACTCTGTGAACGATCACCTAGAATAGCTTAACAAGATCAGCAACAAGTGAGTGTGTGTGAGCAAACATGACAATGAAAGAATGAAAGATTAAAGACAGAGAGAAACAGCGCATATCTTTCTGTATGTAAGTACTACGGTAATGTTCATAACTGTCATAGTTTGGCATTCGGCCCAGCAGCCAGTGAAACATGACACCAGGTGAAGCAACAGGAGGTGAAAGCAGAAAGCCTGCGCTTTGTGTTCGTAACAAAGACAACGGCAGCGCTTTGATCCCCAAACATCCATGAGTCACTGAGACCCCCGGGACACGGCAGCATTTCTGACCACTGACCCATCAACATATAATCAACACACACACACACACACACACACACACACACACACACACACACACACACACACACACACACACAGACACAGCGCTTCATTCCTGAAAGGAAGAATGATATCATTACATGTGAGGCGTTTAACCCAGACAGGCTGATGAAATCAGCTACAAAACTACAAAAACACAATACATCAAAACACTCCTAATGAATGATGTGTTCTTTTGTTTCAGACAGAGTATGTGGGTGAATCATTAAACCTGTCCAGAACATGTTTGAACCATGCATGCACAGAAATGATAAACTGGCATGAAAAAAATGCCATAATGCAAACAAATTATTATGGAAAACAATCACTCATTACTGTAAAGCAAAAATAAGCTGGACGGAAATAATAATTACTTATTTAAAAACATATGATCAAATATCAAATCAAATATCAAATAGTGCCAAATATCAGCCATCAAAAGTGGAATAAAATGGGAAGACAGCAAATTTAATGTAGTTCTATTGTTGAAATGTCTTTAGATTTTGTTAATTTAATAGTTATTTACCAACTGCAAATTAATCAATTGTGAAAAAGTTCATTTCAATGATTCAACTGCACTGCTTTGCTGTAAAGGGGAACTTACAAGAAAATGAATTATATATACATATATATATATACAGTGGTGTGAAAAAGTGTTGGAGCCAATCACAACGCACTGGATAGCTGGCCAATCAGAGCACACCTCGCTTTTTCAGACCAATGAGCTTTGTAAAAATCGACGCGTTTCAGAAAGGCGGGGCATAGAGTTGAAACAATGTACAGTATGTGGAAAATAATTTTTTTTTTAACCTTAAACCGCATAAACACATTGTATTACACCAAATACACAACATAATGTTATTTTTAGCAACATCATACGACCCCTTTAATAAAGCTAATGAAAAGCACAACAAAATTATTTTTAAATTAAGATGAAAATAGAAAAAAAAATCACCTTCAAAATATAAATAAATACTATAATATTATATTAATGATAGTAAAATAACATTGCTTTAAACTGATTATTTCTAACAAGTCTTCTGGATGAATCTATTCAGAAATGAATCAGATTCCCCAAAACTGTAATTTAGTATCTGAGATGCGCACAGATGGAAATGTGCAAACATCAGTCGAAACAGAGGACCTATTTAACCTGTGTTGAATTAACATTTGACTTTATTTACTTGTTCTGGATTTATTTAACTGTATTTCTACAGGTTCCTGGTCTCATCAGTGAATGTTATTCTAAAGAAAAATGTTTGGCTTCATCATGTTTCATCAAAATGAAACTTCCTCCATGTCTGAAACAACTTTCAGTCACATCAGCAATCACACTTACATATTAAGTCCAATTGTCACTATATTTTCTTTTCAAATACGCAGTTTCTGTCCAAAACATGTCACATTGTTCTGCAAAACACCTCACATTTCATCATAATAGAGCTTTTTACGACAGAAGGTCATCCTGAAATGAACCAAAATACATGAAAAATACCTCGTCTGTTTGATGGGGTGGGTGTGTGTGTGTGTGTGTGTGTTAAAGCAGCAGTTGAGCATGCGCTCGAGTTTCCCTGAGTGTACGTGAGGTGAGGGACGACACTAAATCGAGACGCTCGCAGACAGATGTGAATGTTTTCACACACATTTCTCATCGTTCCAGTAAATGTATTTAGCAGACGACTCACCACACACTCCCTACAAACACACACACACACACACACACACACACACACACATTCTGACGACACTAAATCGAGACGCTCGCAGACAGATGTGAATGTTTTCACACACATTTCTCATCGTTCCAGTAAATGTATTTAGCAGACGACTCACCACACACTCCCTACAAACACACACACACACACACACACACACACACACACACATTCTGGAAACATTCGCTCAACCTTCAGTACGGGAGAGACTGGAACACCTGGTCTGATTTAGTCCAAAAAAGTACCAAAGAGTACCATGGAATTACCATGATTCTATATGAACATGCAGCACGGTAACACAAGGATGCAAGTACAATTTTAAGAATAATCTACTTTTGATTAAAGATTGGGGTCGGCAAGATTTGTTTATGTTTTAAAAGAAGTCTCTCCTGCTGACCACCTGCATTTATCTGATCAAAAATACAGTGAAATACTTTTACAATTTAAAAATAACTAACTGCGTAATATTTGAATATATTTACTGTTCTGTCACTTTTGATCAATTTAATGCGTCCTTACTGAATAAAATCATTATTATTTTTTGTTACACTTTTGTACTGTAGTGTATATTAAAAACTACATTTTCCAAAGTTCTTGTGATTCATATTTATAGATTTATGAAAACACATTTGGTTGTTATGGAAGCTTGTTTCCGCCATGGGATGAAAAAATTTAAAAAGGTAATTACGACTTTTTTTCCCCTCACAGTTCTGACTTGTGAGGTATAAACTCGGAATTGTGAGGGAAAAAAGTCAGACTTCTGAATTTGTATATCACAAATCGGAGATAAAAACTAGATACAAAATTGGTGCTCTTCGGTCACTTTTGACCGAAAAATTTTCTGTTTTGAATTTTTAAAAATCACAGCTTCATCGGAATGGTACAAAACTTGGTGACTTTTATGGCATTTGCAATGTACACAAAACAATTGAGGGCATGATTCGAGCAGGCTAAGTGGTTGTAAAAAAAAAAATAGTCACACTTGTGGTCTTCGGTCAAAAATGACCAGGTGGGGAATCTGGGTCTTCTCTTCATGTTGCTCTTCTTCATCTTCGCTGCTCTGGGAGTAGAGCTGTTTGGTGACCTGAGTAAGCATAACAAACACACATACATAAGGACCATTTTTGCTCATGGTCTAATTCACTCAGGCGCAAACACTCCTTCTTACACACACTCACACACACACACACACACACACACACACACACACACACACACACCTATGCACTGGTGTGACTGTAACACAGTAAATATGTAAAATATAAGCAATAATTCAACTACAATGCAGTAAAAAAAAGTGCAGCAAGGAAGGGGTTACACTTTAAACTCACTCACTCACTCACTCACTCACACACACACACTCACACACACACACACACACACACACACACACTCACAGACTCACAGACACACACACACACACACACACACACACACTCACAGACTCACAGACACACACACACACACACAAAATTATACACACTCAAATGAATTGGTATGGCTATACTCATATAGCCAAAACGAGTCAGAAAACTGAAATCATATCAGATTTAAAGATAAAACATTTCTGTTCATTTTTCTTACACTTTTATAGAATTTTAATGTTTTGTGTAACAAAATGCTTTCTCTGTGTTCAGGTTTGACTGTAGTAATAATAATTCAAAAACTGATGCTTCAAATCAACATAAAAAAAAAATATATATCTAAACCTTTACAAAAAGTTGTCTTTGAGAATGTCTAAATATATATCTAAACCCACAACTTAATAAAACTAAGTATTTATGTCTAAAAACAATTAGAGAATTGATAGGCCTTTTATATAGAGCTATATAGGAATCTATGGGATAAATCATGGAATCGCAGATGTTTTTCTTATTTTACTCCCACCAGATGGCACTAATCAGGCTTCAAAAATTGGATTTTAAAACCATTGACTCAATTTTAACATGAAATACTGCATTAATTGAAAAGTAATTTCATAAAAATTTAAATTATTATTTTCAATGGGAAGAAATTGTTCATAATTATTGCATAAATAATAATTAGTACCATGAAATTCTCAAAATAAAAAAAAATATTATAGAACAAAAATATCTTACATTGATTTTATTGGGGGCAAAAAGGTAAAATTGTAGGTGTCCGGTCACTTTTGACCGTGAAGATCACAGCAGAGAAAAAAGTCAGAATTGTGACAAGATATAAACTCAATTCTGTGCAGAAAAGTTGTAAACTCAGAATTGTGAGATGTAAACTCAGAACTGCAAGACGTAAACTCAAAATTGAGAGCTCGGAATTGTGAGATGTAAACTCAGATAAAATCGAATTCTGACTTTTTTTTCAGAATTCTATGGTTAAAACTTGTAGCTCTGTTTTTTTTTTTCCTGCCATGGAATAAAAAATAAAAAGTTAATTGTGACTTTTTATGTAATTGATTTTAACATTCCTAAAAAAAAAAAAAAAGGAAATATGCAAAACTCGCTAATGATGCTACAAAGGTTGCAAAGGTTTTCTGAGGTGTTTTTAATGTGTTACTATGTGGTTGCTAGGGTGTTCTAGGTTGTTGCTTATCTAAAACAATAGAGTCAAGTCTCTAAGACATCAGGCATGAGGTGCGGTGGGGCACGTCGTCCCATTCACCCTCTTTCAACCCTCTATTCCCATTTTCATTCCCAAAAAAATAAATGCAAAAAATCCCCAATTTACTCACAACCTACAGCTAATAAGCCCAACAATCTCTGATCATTACAAAGGCCTTTGAGAAACGCATTGTGCTTCTATCTCAATTAAACTGAATCTATCTTCATGATCAATTCACACACCCCCACCCCATCTTCTGCTCATCGCTGCATACAGCTCCACAACAGCCGGCAGTAATTAATGGACTGAACATTATCGATGGCGTTTAATCTGCTAATTAGTCGAGTATACGAGGCAAATGGCGTGACAGAGGGTTCTGACCCCTCTTCTGCATGTCAGCCCATCAGAGCCTTAAAATCACACAGCCATGCATGAACTACTGCAAGAGCACACAGCGCTGACACACGGCGTCCGGTTCGGTAATTAAACGATGCTAATAAAAAGGAAAACTAACAAATACCTAAAAATACAAAAAGTTTACATATGAGAAGTAAAGGAAACTTTCAAAATGTTAACAAGTTACAAAAAATAACAAGTTCACCAAGAAAAAAATGTTATTGCTCAAAAGTTGCTCATTTAACCATCATGCTGTGTTCGGGTCATTTTGATCCAGAGAGGATTTTCTTTTTCCTGAAAATGCTAGTTATTGCAGCTGACTAAAGCTTACTAAAATTCTAAAATGTTGTCAACTTGTTTTCTTTCAATCAGCACAGGTTTTGTGTTTATTGATCATAGGCCTCATTGATCTGAGTTAATGCACTTCAGTTTTTGAGTAAACATTGCCAAAATTATTAACAAATAATGCTATTTTCACTTTGCTGTTGTAAGAACTTGTAATTTTATTTCTTAAATGTATTGAATAAATGTTTATTTATTTTTATTTGTTTATTCATCTGTTTAATTTAATGCTCATGTATTGTTGTTGTTATGAGAACATTTACAGTACATGTAATTTATTTATTTACTAATTTTATTTATTTATTAAATCTAAAAAACAAATCTGAGAACCAAAAATTTCAATTTGCTCTCCATTTAACTTCATTGCTGTCTAGAAGAAACAACTAGGCTATTAGAAATATCTTATTTGACTTATTAATTAGCTTATTTAGTTTTTTACAATGCTCTGTCAGCTGTTTCTCTAGATGATTCACCTGATGTGAAAAGGAAAGAACACAATTTTCGCCTCCATTTTTAATGGACTTCCTAAAGCATCTTCCTCCCCTAATAAACGCTGTAAATCGCCCATTAATGATTTACAAATCCTGCAGTTTGCAGCCATCTTCTGCGTTAGCTGTCGCAAAAGAATTGTATAATAACGAGTTAGACGGTCATTTTTACTGCGGTGGGCAGGCGTGTTGATAACGCTGTTCAGCAGGTGAGCGGTTTAAAGCCTAACGCTGATGAAGATGATGGATCTGTTGCTCTCTGGAAGCAGCGGGCAGATCCATCGGGGGCCGTCCGATCGTTAACTTCCCGTTAGGAGGAAACGTTAGCGACCCCTAAGAGTCCCACTGCAGCATGTGTAAAAACAGAGAGGATCTCAGCAGCTCCCCCCGTGCCGCTAATAAAACACTATTGTTTAGTTTATATATTACTCCACTTTCCACAACAGGCTACAAAATATGGGCTGAAACACTTATTTTTTCAGCAGATGATCAGGCATTTGTTATCAGGAGATGCTTATGTTATTATTAAACTTATTTCCAATAAATAATAAAAAAAGCATTTATCTGATTAATTATTTTATCATTTTTTTTTACAGTAACTTTGTTGAACGCAACGTGAGAAATTTGGATTTTTGACAATTAAAATAAATTAGTTGATTTTTTTCTTATTTTGTAATATGAATCAATGAACTGAACATGAATTCAAGAGCTCATATTACTGAATATGATTGCAATGGTTATGACACTGCTATATGATTAAAATTTTTGGCAAGATCTCCTTAGTTATTGGACAGGCCAAAATCACAACTTTTATACTGCTAAACTCTAATCTAACCTAATGTCTAAAAAGTTCTCACAACAACAAAAACATATAAACAAATAAACAATAAATAAAATGATATTTATTTACAACATTTAAATGTAATTACATTACATTTACAACAAAAAACGAGCATAAAGAGATAATTTCAAATAAACAGAGGACTAAATAAACAAATAAAATAACAAAAAAAATACATTTAAAACAAAAACATAATTAAAAAAATAAAAACAAACTCATAAGTAAATACAATTACATTTAAAGTTCTCAAAAACATGATGATTAGGTTAAACGTAAACAGAAGAAAAAACGAAATAAATAGATCAAATGAATAAATACGTTTAAAAAATAAAATGACAAACAAATTTTAATAATTTTTCCTTTTTTTTTTTTTTTTAAATGATGAGACATCAAAGTGTGCCCTATTTGCAGACAATGCCACCTCTTTTCATGCAGCATAAAACACATGGATTAAAAAAGAAAAAGCGATGTAAGAAAATTCTTATGAAAAGAGTGTAAGAGTCTTAATGGGTTTTTTTGCTCTTGGGCTGATCCACAAGGGGCCAATTATCTGCTTTCCCCTCGTCAAACCCTCTGACCCCACACACGCACCCAGAGCAACAAACAAATACTCTCCACATGCTGTCATCACCTTAATAAGCACTTATGCTTAATTATATTCCTCTTAAAGTAAGTTTGTTCGTTTACATTTCATGACAAAACGGGCAAGTTCATATTAGCGTTAGTCACAGCTTCAATGCTAATCAACTGAAGTTGTGTTTGCATGTGTATTTAAGTTTATCTAAATTTAGACGCACCACAAGCTACAACAATCGCACCCTTTGACCTCCAGTCATTAGAGCCGCAGTTCAGTGGGTCAGATGGGGTCAAAGGTCGCTGCCCTTGACATTGGAGCCTCTGGCCTGGTTGTAGCTGGTAAAGACCCCACACACACGACATCTTAAAGTAAAACCACCAGAATGTTAACAAGCGTTGGGTTTTTCCTCATAAACACAGGTCATGTCTGTGTCAAGATTGTTGTCGAGTTGTGAAACGAGAAGTTAACACAACTAAATGACCACAGCTTCAGAGGTCATTCTGAGTTCCTGAGCTCTGATGTCTGACTATTGCATGAAGTTTAAGGGTGTTTTGTGGACTCTCAACATCATATTTACCATCGCTCTCAGAAAAAAAGATACAAAAGTTGTCGTTGGGGTGGCACTTTTTCAAAAGGTACACCTTTGTACCTTATTTACCCCAAAACAGGTACATATCAGTACCTAAAGTGTACATATCAGTACCTAAATGGTACATATTAGTAGCTTTATTTTTTTTAAGTTACCCACCCCGGTGACAGCTTTTGTACCTTTATTTCTGAGAGTGTTGTAATGTTTTTTTTTTTGTAATGTTTTTGTAAAAAGTCTCTTCTTCTCAGCAAGTCTCCATTTATTTGATCAAAAATACAGTAAAAATTGTGTAAGATTATTATAATGTAAAATAAGTGTTTTCTATGTGAGTCTATAATAAACTGTAATTTATTTCTGTGATGCGCAGCTGTATTTTCAGCATCATTACTCCAGTCTTCAGTGTCACATGATCTTCAGAAATCATTCTAATATGCTGATTTGCTGCTCAAGTTCAATGTTGAAAATAGTTTTGTGAAAACCGTAATATATTTTATTTTTCAGGACTCACAGTTCAAAAGAATAACATTTACTTGAAATAGAAATCTTTTGTATCATTATAAATGTCTTTACAGTCACTATTAACCCATTTAATGAACACTCACTGAGAAAAAAAATATATATTCCTTTAACAAAAAATACTAATTACAAATTTTTGAATGGTAGTGTAAATTTTTAATCAAACAAAAAAATGTATAGATAAAGTTGTAAATAAAACAAAAATGAATGGAGTACATTTTACATGAAAATACTATTTAATATTTTTCTACTTCAAAATGTTATATTTAATTCAAAGTGCTACTTGTTTCTGTTTCAATTTTTGTTGAGTGAAGATTGTTTTTACACCAAATTATTTTCAGTGTACAGATGAAATGCACTTGAACTAAATGTACTATTTTATTGCAAATGCTTTTATTATTATTATTGTTATTGTTGTTCTTATTATTATTATTGAATGTACAAATGCACTAAATGCATTCAGAGTTCGTTTAACTCTACAATCATTTTAATTTCAACTAACCCAATTATTTTGATATAACAGTAAACGTGTGCAGGTGGATGGGTGTGTATTAGTGCGGTAAAAAGGTGCCGGTTGCTCTTCTTGAGCCACCTGTTTAATCTCTCTCCTACTTTCTTCTACTCTAGTACTCTCTCTCTCTCTTTCTCTCTAGAAGATCAAAGATGTTAATTACTGAGCGCCTCGCTCTAACACACACACACACACACACACTCGCAGTGAACAGGCCAGCCATGACACTTGATCATGCTCATGGTAATTACAGCACGCCTCAAACTACTGACACATGATCACCACGCTGTCAAAGGCGGCCTAATTACAGCTCACGCTCACACACACGCTCGCAGACAATCGCACAAACGCCAGCTATAGGTTAATTACAGACAGACGTGCCTCCAAGCACACTGTAATGCGAGCTAATGAAGCAGTTAGCAGGTGTGCGGGATCATGTTTGAGGAGACGGAAGCTGACATCACTGAGACCTGCTCATAAAGCAGAGAACAAGTATGTTCAGAATGTACTGTAATATATGGATGATGCTTCCGCTACTGTGTCATAGGAGTTTTATTTCAAGCAGATTTTCAATTCAAACCTTCTTCCAAGAGTTCCAATCTTGAATCTATCATTATATCAAACTTTGTTCAAGTTTCAATCTTAAATTATGAAATCAATCATAAAATCAAACTTTTTTTTTCAATCTTAAAATCTGAAATCCATCATAAATTAGACTTTGTTTCCAAGAGTTCCAAGGTGTTAAAATGAAATTGAGCACAAATGTTTTTTTTTTTCAAGTTTCAATATTTTTTATGAATTCAAACTTTTTCCCTCAAGAGTTTCAATCTTAAAATATGAAATTCATCATAAATTCATACTTTCTTCAAGAATTTCAATCTTAAAATATGAAATTCATCATAAACGTATTTTTTTTTTCCTCAAGAGTTACTGTTAAGATATGAAATTCATCAAAATATTTAAAGTTATTCGAGAGTTTCAATCTAAAATAATTAAATTCATCATAAATTCTAACTTTTTCAAGAGTAGCGATATTAAAATCTGAAATCCATCATCATTTCAAACTTCCAAGAATTTGCAATGCAATCATAAATTGCAACTTTTTTTTTTCAATCTTAAAATATGAAATCCATTGTTAAATTAAACTTTCACATAAGCTTTGAATTGTCAAAAAATATGAAATCTACCAAACTCATTTGACATTTTTTTCACTATAGTTTCAACTAGTATTAAATATGAAATACTTAATACAATATTTATAATCTAAATAAAGAGTGAAATGCACATACAGACTTGTGAAAATGGTTGAAATAAATTTTAACAAAGATGTCTGTCAAAGAATGCCTATATTATTTGTCAAAATATTATAAAACAGTATGCATCGTCCAACATTAAACACTTCAAGCATGCTACACTGTCACATTACGTTGCATGTTTTCGGGCCTGTTTCACACATCTAGCATCAGCAGTGTGCAGACAACACTTTTCCCGCTCATATTAACGGGTTAGAGCATTCACACCACATGCGTAAGCTATTTTCACTGCTCCTCACATGCTGAACCATGCTAATATAAACTGTTACTTTGCATTTGTAATCCCATTTTAACTTCCTACTAAGAACACAGCCACAGACAAAGAGTCTATTTCAGAAACTTCCGTCTAAATTCACTTACATCAACTTTAATGATAAAGCTGGTCTGAAAAATAAAAGGCTGTTGGAAGAAAGAGAGATAAAAGAGATTGAATAAAAAGAAGTCGTCAAAGAGAGGCACCTTAATTTGAATGTTAACTTGGACAGAAAAGACGCTTTGTGCCGCCCAACAGACAGAGCGCTGATTTCCATAACAGAGAGAACGGCCCGAGGACTGATGGGTTTACTGGCACCATGAATTACCCAGGAGCCATCAGGGTGACTTTATAAATCAACAATCACATATAAACAGTAGTGTTTAATCCAAGTCTTATTTGACTTGTGTAAAACAGTGGAAAAACTAAACTACCAACAGACCGGACCGTTCATCAACCATATCATGAGTTCTGTTCGAAGCATTTTGAAACAAGTAAAGTCTTGCTTATTACTTTTGGATGGAAATTAATTCTAAACAAAGTTTACACAAATTTCCACTCGTGCCTATTACAGTGTTATTTTAGTATTATTTATATACCATTATAATATTTATTCATATTTTCAATATTAATTTCATGAGTCAAAAAGAAAAATATATTTTTTCAAATTAAAATATGAAATCCATTATAAATTCCAAAAGTAATTTTAGTCTTATTTAGTCTTATAGTATTTATTAATATTTTGAATTAACTTATATTTTTAGTTTTCATCTTAACTTCAGTTTAAGCTTTTTTGTGCATTTGTCATTTTTATTAGATTGGTATTTTTAATATTTCTATTTAGATTTTAATTGATTTTTATTTCAGTTGAAGCTTTAGTCCTATTTCAATTAAAACGTATTTTATATCAGTTGGTTGCCAGGGCAACATGTCTAATTTTTATTTATTTTATAATTTATTTCAGCTGTATTTCAATTAGCAAAACTATTTTAGTTTTAATTGTATATTTATATTTTCTATATTAACTTCACAATAAATTATTTTTTATCAAGATTTTATCTTTGAAATTCATCATAAATGTAAACTTTTTTCAAGAGTTTATATTGTATTATTATTTTGTATTATTATACTTTTTATTAATATTCTGAATTTGAATAATTTAAGTTCTCATTTTGAGTTAAAGTTTTTTGTTGCGCATTTGTAATTTTTATTCGTTTTTTTTTTTCTGTACAGATTTTTATTTATTTTTTAAACTCATTTTACTTCAGTTGATTGTCAAGGCAACAATTCTAATTTTCATTTAAGTTTTTCATCTAATATATATATATATTTATTTTGACTTCAACTTAATTTTGATGAACGAAAACCATTTTTAATAGTTTTAGTTTTAGCTAACAATAACAACACTGGTCTTTTTCTACAGATGTCAGACTTTCAAAGCAGAACAAGCTGCTAACGTCTGGCCACACAGGGCTAATAGTGTGAGGGCCAGAGGAGAGACAGATGATGGGAATTTGAGAAGACAGTGTGGAGTGGAGAGAGCCGTGTGTTTTTCCTCTCCGCTTTGCTTCATAATTGATAAGTAAAGTTAGTGCCTTATCTAGGGTAAGCCATGACTTTACATACGAGCTGACCGTGAGGCTGAAGAGAGGACGGCTGATATCAGATCAGATGTTGAACTGGAAGAGGAGGCATTTGGGACAGTCGATCTGATCTGAGATCAGCCAGTGCTATGTTGGAAAGCAGCGGCTTGTGGTGGAAGTGGTTGCCCGTGATGGCAAAGAGGACAAAGGCGAACAATGTCTGTGGCTGTTTTACTATGATGAAATCCACGATTTCACAACACACACACAGCGCTCCTGACCACAAGTTCCCATGAAGCTCGGCCACAGACAGATATTATATCTTTCAAATATCAATCAATGTGAAACAAATCATAACAACCACACTATTACATATTAGCTTTAACTGCCTAGTGAACTGCCTGCTGTCACTGTCTACATAGGCAGGTGACTTCTAGGGCAGCATACTAACTCAAATATAATATCACAAGAGACTGATTTGAAGCGCAGCAGTAAAGCATATCTACGTACTTTAACTTAAAAACTTCAGTACAGTTGCTGCTTTAAATGTTATATTGTAATAAACTTGGCTGCACAAGTCATTTCAATTTAAATTATATTGAAGTGATTTAAAAAATTGAGTTGAATCTCGTTTAACTTAAAAATGAAGTTGAAATTGGTTAGATTATTTAGATTAATTTAAAACATGTTACCACTGATCATATATATACTTATATATAAAGCAAGAAAATACATTGCAAATACATTTTGCATAAAATATTGGATCAATTTTTAATTGCATTTAACATAAATCCCTGCTGAAGAAACAACCTAAAATTGTTTGCCAGTCTTAGCTGGTTTAGACCGGTTTAGCTGGTCTCCCAGCCTGTTCAAGTTGGCGTTTAGATGGTTTAGCTGGTTGACTAGTGACTCAAAACAGACCAGCCTAACCAATTCTACCAGACTAGGACAACAACTAACCAATTTAGGCTGATTTAGGCTGTTTTTTCCAGGATGGATATAAACTACATTGATTCTCTTGCCTTGAATGTCGTCACAGAGCACACAGAGCATTCTGGGATTTCTTTGAGGTGGCACGTATCATTTCTGTGCCTCTAGCATAACCAAATGGAACTGCAAAAATAAAAAAAAATTCTAGGCCTAAATTTTAGATGTATATTTTTGAATTGCATATAAAATGTCCATGCATTAGGAAAACTCAGTTTTAACATGAATAGACTAATAAACTTAATGTGATGCATATATTCATACATAAATGAAGCAGGTAAGAAACTGTCAGTTTTTGGACCATAATAATATAGTTTTCTTTCCAGAGTACCTTGTTAAACATGGTAAATAAATTTGGTAATTGAACATTATAACCACTAACCGTTATTACTCATTGCTGTGGTCTGTTATCACTAACAATTGAAGCCTTGTGAAAGCCATTTTCTTCTTGTATCACATGACTTCAGCAGACTGACCTCAGCTCAGTTTTAGGGCAGATTTCCTGAAGAGGTTCCGCAGCAGACTGACCTGAGATCAGCTGCAGGGTGTTTTGCATAGGAGTGGCTTCTGATATGAGACTGCTGGAAAGGGGAACTCAGCTATTTCATCGCAACTGAAAAGAGAAGTTAGCAGAGAAATAGATGGGGGAAAAAAGTATGACGACAACAATATACGTTAAAGATGAAGAATGTTAAAATACTTCCTGTATCAAATCAGTTGAATATGCAGAGCCAACTGTAAGGCAATACTGAAATAAAAACATGGCTTCTGTTTGTTGGAGCATCTTGACCAGGGAAACTTTAGAGCTAAGTTTAAGATTTACGTATTTGAATTGCACAGTTTTAACATAACATCACCTGTGTGACAGAATTGAGCATTTTTGGAGCTTTGGTGTGCCGACAGTTGTTTAGTTGTTTTTTGTGGAGCACCCAACTTTTGCCAGTGATGTGCTTGCTTTTGTTTTGTTTTTGCATAGTTTTAACATAAACTAATAAACATAATGTGATGCATATTTGTCAGTCATACATAAAAGGTCAGATCCCTCCACTTATATTATATATAAATAATATGCATTTTTAAGTAAGCAGTTAATATATACTTTAATATTATTTATTTATATACTTATACTATACTATATATATACTTATACTATCATATTTAATACAAATACAAATACATGTGACCCTGGAGCACAAACCCTTTAGAGCTAAGTTTAAGATTTACGTATTTGAATTGCACAGTTTTAACATAACATCACCTGTGTGACAGAATTGAGCATTTTTGGAGCTTTGGTGTGCCGACAGTTGTTTAGTTGTTTTTTGTGGAGCACCCAACTTTTGCCAGTGATGTGCTTGCTTTTGTTTTGTTTTTGCATAGTTTTAACATAAACTAATAAACGTAATGTGATGCATATTTGTCAGTCATACATAAAAGGTCAGATCCCTCCACTCAAAAAAATCATAGCATAGTTTCTTATTATTTATTATTTGATTTAAATAATCATACTTACAAATTACATTTAATCAGATTGCTTAGAATCAGCATAAATCTGTTACATTTATTGCATATTACATGAATTATATTTCTTTAGTTAAAAAGCACGAGCTTGGGTAAATATGTCTAGCATTATGTAGTGACTTAAAATGTAAGAGAAACATTGATCTTATAAGTACAATTATATAAATCATGGTGTTACTATAGTAGTGCAGCCATTTAAATATATATATATATATATATACACACACACACACATACCATTTTTTATGTAAAGGTTTAAAACCAATTACCAATTTTTAATTACTTATTAAAACTGATGCGAGGTCAGTCGGGGAAGGCTTTCGCATGGCTAGAATTGTTATTGATAGTTGACCACAGCAATGAGTAATAATGGTTGGTGGTTATGTTTATGGCCACGGCCATCTCTATAGCACACAAACTGAGATGGAATTTTTATTTCTGCTAAATCAGCATACAATAACCACAATGAATTTATGACCTTCCCATAAACCAGAACAGCTACATTTACACATTAGCTTTGTCTAGAGTTGTAACAGAGCTAATCTTTTAGTTAACTTGTTCTCTTAAGAAACTGCTTCACACAGTTAGTCATAGTAAAGAACTAATCTAATTGTTTAACTAGTTATCAGGGAAAATAGTGACATAATATTACAGAATAAGGATCAAAAGTTGTATTATAATAATCTGTACAAAACATTTGCAAATAATAATTCTACAGTAGTACAGTAATTCTACATGAGTGCAACTCGAATAGTCTTTGATGTTAATGAGATTTACGTCACAAAGTTCTGATTCACTGTGGAAATTAAAACATCTCCATAACCTGTTACTCATGTAGGGCGCATAAACAGAATATAACAGCATCATCAACACTTAGGAAATTAGTATCTCACACCTACAAATCCAGTTGTAAGTCTTTGCTCATAAAATATGAACCAACGTCTTACTCACTTAAGCAATCCGCCGTTTTAATGCCCACAGGATGAATTACAGCGTTATATGATATAATGAGCTCTGGAAAATATCAAAAAAGGCCCTGGAATCTGGATCATATCAGTCTGGAGTTTTGTTTTTTCTCAAGATTATAGATTTCATCTGCTTGGACTACAGACTCACAGCTGAGGAGGAACAAGAACCTTCTGGGTTTGGAGCGCCATCTATGGGAATTGCATCCAACAACAGTGTGACCTCGTGTTAAAATTGCATCAACTCATTTTATGCTTTATATATACCATATATAGTAATAGTGTTACTATAGTACTATACCCCAAAATCCATCATAATATCATGGAAAGTCTACAAATACACATATATATATATATAATATTTTTATTACCATGTTTATATATTCATAATGTTTTATGTAAAGGTTTAAAACAATTTAATTCAAATAGTTGTATCTCAGCCAAATATTGTCCAATCCTAACAAACCATACATCAGTGGAAAGCTTATTTATTCAGCTCACAAAAATATGACCCTTATGACTGGTTTTGTGGCCAGGATCACACACACACATATATATATTACTATATATTTATCGGCATATCATTTCTATGTAAAAGTTTAAAACCAATGTTTTATTACTTAAGTATAATAAATACCATATTATATATATATATATATATATATATATATAACATTTACTTAAATATTACTTATATTACCTAATTATATACGTATAAACATATATAAATGTATTAAATATATACTATTTGTTTATGTAAAGGTTTAAAACCTGAACAACAGGTAACAGCTTTAAAAAGAACAATCTAAGTTGTATGTTATGGGAAAAAGTGATGTATGTGCTGATAAAATCTCTGCTAAATGAGTGTGAGTGTGTAGACCGTGAGTCACTTTACACTCAGAAAGCAGAATGGATGCAATTTGTTCCCTTTCACCAGAAAACAACAGGTTGTAAAATCCATGAGGAAAAAAACAAATGCAATAACTACTGCTGTGGTTTGACATCAAATTAAGAGCAGAGGCTTTAAAAATACTACCGCTCGTTTGCATAGCACAATGGAGTCTGTTCTCAGCTACAGCTACTAGAACTACTCGCATCAGTCTAAGCCTGTTGTTGATTAGTCGTTTAAGCTGCTGGTAACCGTCCTATGAGTCACACAATGCTATTAGTTCCTCTGGTTTGGAGAAATCACATGGTGTCCACCTCATCTGCTGTAAACAACCATACAGAAACACACAGGGAATATCAGAGCGTTTGTGTGCCTGGACAAAAGAAAAATCACCAGTGACGTCTCCTGTTCATCCTAAACATCAACAGGACTGAAGGGAAAACAAAGGGAGATCTCCAGAGAAAATACAACCCTAGTAACCTCACATGTGTCTCCTCTATAGACTCTAAAGAGATTCAGAGTAGATTTCAGCACCGTCTCAAACTGTGCTCAGAACTGCTTAAAATACTAAAGTCTGCGATTAAATGTCAGAGATCTCAAACATTTCTCATCAAATAATCAGATTTATTTTATACTCTTACGGCATGACAACTAGTGGCTGATTGGTTCGGTTTTTATAAAGGACATTTGAAACAACGTTGATACTTAAATGCAACACAATTAAGATCTACCTTAAGGTTTTAAAGGAGCAACAACTGAGAAATATCCCTGTCCTGTGAGTTTATATGTGTGAACGTGTGAGAGAAAGAAAGAAAGAAAGAAAGAAAGAAAGAAAGAAAGAAAGAAAGAAAGAAAGAAAGAAAGAAAGAAGAAAACAAGAAAGAAAGAAAGTGCAAGAAAATGCAAGAAAAAAGAGCAAGAAATGAAAACAGAGAGAAAAGAAATGGAGAAAGAAAAAGACAGGAGCTCCGTTGGCTCACACACAGGAGACTTCATTAATGACTCTCCTGGCATTCAGTCGCCTCTTTGTTTATTACTTACCATTTACCGTTACCATTAAACAACAGGAAGTATCTCTCTCTCTCTCTGTGTGTGTGTGTGTGTGTGTGTGTGGTGTGTGCTGAGGAATGGCTATTTGTTTAATTGCTCAGGGAATTTTCATCACAAAGCTCAGCGATGATTCCGAGTGTTTGGCTTTTGTTTGCGGAACTGAACTAAACTCATAAACAATAAACCAACCCAACCTTCAACACACAACAAACACAAACACATACTGTATCGTCTCCAAGGTAACACAGAGCTCTTCTGTTTTAGGAAACATGACAGTGCGGGAAAATGAGCCAAAGAGGAATGCAGAAGACCTCAACATTGTCTCAAATATTTCTCTTATAATTCCTGTGGAGAAATAAGAATCACTAAAAGTTTAGAGCTATAAAATGAATCTAGAGCAGCTCAACTCATTTGACATGTTCATATTGAAATCTTCTGCAGAGAAATCTGAGAGAAGAGACACACAGGAGATTACGAAGTTTTTTCTCTCATGAGAAGCTCTGCATTTAATCTCATTGTTGTCTAGGAGAAAAATATGAGACATTAATACAATCTCATCTGTGATTCTGCTTTGCGATGGAGCAAAAAGAGTGAGATATTTCCCTCAAATGTGGCTTCCTTTGACTTGTGGTGACCATCAGAATAGATTGGAGCTGTGGTTTGATCAGACACTCTGGCTCGGTGTCAAACTCAAAACAACAGAAATGTTAAAACCTCAAACTGTTCCACACTTCTCATTTCACTTCCACATTTCTGCGCCTTTGTTCAAGCCTGACACACACAATCGCAAAACCACAAGGTTGGGCAAGGGACTCTGCTCGTCCCTTTTTGTCCTGTCAGGGCTAGAGGTCATAATTAAAGAGGAACCATGACACCAGACACCAGAGACATTATGCAAATACAACACACTGAGCAGAGCCGGTAGTGCGGATATTACAGACGGAGAAAACATTAGAGAAACATTCTCACATACTGTATTTGCTCACTTATAAATGTGTGAACATCACTGCAAAATATCAAAACAAGTGGCATCTGCACTGCAGTGTTTTTGCTTGTTTTACAGTAAAAATATCAACATCCTTTAAAAGCAAGATAAATGTCATTATTTATTTTCTTTGTTTTATGGTGTAATTATGACTTAAGTAAAAATTATAAAATATTACGATATAATTATGACAAGGTTGATTATGACAAGTAAAAAGTATGTTTTTTTTTCATAATTTTGACTTGTCTTAATGACTTTTTATCTCATAATTTAGACATTTTGTCATAATTTGGACTTTTATGTCAATTATAATTTTGTTATATCTCATTTCAACTTATGTCAGTTATGTTTTTGGCATAAGTTTTTACTTGTGTCTCAATTTTAACTTTTTGGCATAATTATGAGTTTTTATCTCATAATTTGGACTTTGTCATGATTTGGACTTCGACTTCTCATAATTAAATTTTTTTCATTGTATAATTCCATTTTTTTCGTCATTTTCAACTTTTTGTCATAATTATGACATTGTATTTCATAATTATGACTTTTTATCTCACAATGTTGACTTTTTATGACATAACTCTATCATAATTAGGATTTACCAAAGCATGACTTTTTGCTCTTATTTGGCAGAAATGGGCTTTCATAAGAAAGTAACAACACAAGCGTGAGTAAACTATGGCGAAATTGTTATTTTTGGCTGAACTATCCCTTAACACTACACGTCTTTCACCTCTAGAAGTTGTAAAGAGCATTAGCAGAGATTTAGTCCCGCAGCAAAGACCAGTGAGAAGGTGCTGAAACAGATGAGAGGAGATGAGAGGGACACATGATCTGCTGGAGGGACGCTGGGCCTCTGTGTTTACACTTTCGGCAGATGCCGTATCTTTGATGCCGGGGTGAAAGGGCCCAAATGGAAAGCATGTGTTCCTCGTTCTCACTGCTCGACTCGACTGAGAGCTTCTGGGAAACATGAGGATTTCGAGATAATATTTGCTTGCCTTCTGCTCCTCAGTGGCTTGCAGGCGCAAAGCATCCAGCCTCTGAGACCTCACAATTTTATAAAACTGAATGCAATCTATAACCATTATCGACTCATAAACCTCAACTTTTCAAATCAAAATAAAGAAATTATTACTGGGAATCATCTCAAAGGCCAAACCGCATCAAATGAGCATCTTCTGTGAATCTTGGCTAGATTCTTCAGACATTTATGCAATTATGGTCTGTCTCTTCATATGCCAAATATTTGCAGTTTAAATCAAAAAGTAACATTATATGCACAGGAACCATGCAAACGTGCCTATTTGAGCATACGCGTGTGTTTGACGAGAAGATTGTTGGCTTTCGGCAGCAGTCATCTGTCAGAAAAGCTCTTTCTCAAGCTAAAACACTTCAAAGTTAACATGTTAGAATGTATGTGAGCAGAAAGGAAGGACATTTTCAGCAAATTCAAATTCATTTTCTTCCAACAAAAGTACAGTGTATTGACTACTGCTTTTTGGTAATTTTTTATGGAGCTCAACAATGTCTGTTCGATAATGTCTGCTTCATTTGCATGGAGAAGGGAAGTGTGAACTTTTTCCAAAATTTCTCCTTCCTTTCCAAAAGAAAATGCTTTAGTAAATTACAATAATAACACAAAAATCATAATTACGAGATAAAAAGTACAAATTTTGAGATACTATTATAATCATGACATAAAAAGTACTACAATTTTGACGCGTTTTGTAATAATTATGGCATTTTTATTACTTTTTAATGTCATAATTATAACAGTATCTCATAATTTCAGCTTTTTTTTTTTTTTTTTTTACTTTTTTTCATAATTATGTTATCTCCATTGCAACTTCGTCATAATATATTTTTCATCTCATAATTTAGACTTTATTTCATAATCGTTTTGTCGTAATTTTGACTGTATCTTATAATTTCAACTTTTAAGTTAACATTTTGAGATACAAAGTCATTAGATAAAAAGTCAAAATTATGAGATACTAAATCATAATTATGACAAAAAATAATAAAACTCCACAGTCTGGAAGATTCTTCCTTCCGCTTTAAATTCTCGAGCTCGTGACAGCAGGATTGATTCTGATTGGGTGCCAATGTTTTTATCTTTCGTCAGCTGGAAAAATCGTTCTGAAAGTGATTCCAACGATATCGTTTCTCTGTGCCTTTATCGTTATAGTTGTGGTGTGAACTCTGCTATTCTTTAATATTGAGAACGATTTTTAGAACTATATCTTTATCGTTATCTTTATAGTTATCGTCCTTGGTGTGAACGAGCCTTAAGAGATAAAGAGGAAATATCAGCTTCAACCAACAACTTCACACCAGCAACATAGAAAAATCCCACTGCCAAGAAAAATAAGTACACTGATTATTATAATGATTTCATAATGATATTCTTGCTTATTAGCTGGAGGTGACTTCTTGAAGTCTGATCACTTAGAAAAATAAAACCCTAAGTAATCTTGAATCTAACAATAAAATGTACTGTAAATAATGGACTGACTTGAATGAATTACAAAAATGAGGGATTACAAAAAAATGACTGACAGCCAAAGCATCACTAGCAGTTTTTTTTGTTTGTTTTTTTGGCCATTATCAAAGTCTGGGACTGTCAGAAATGTCAGTAATAATATATTAGGGATGCTCTTCATGTGGCATTTAAGAGCATTAAATCACAAACGTCCCAATGCTTCCGTTGTAAATAGTACTTCGATTAATCCTAGAAAAGGTCATTCTTGAAGTCAGAATGCGGCTGGTAAGTCGACTCTATTCAAACAGATTTGGATGGAGAAATTTCTAAACTTGTGGCTGATGTCAGAGAGGCTATGCGGGACGGTGTGGCCTGATAATGAGGGGCCTGAATGAGGAACTGTGTAAAGTGAGGGGCCGGCAAAGGACTGATCTTCCCTATTTGTGAATCACGAAGTGGAATGAACTAAGACTGGAATGCACAGTCAAAGCACATTCATATTACTATAATTAATTAATATAAATTTAAACTTTTAGCTTCACAAAAACTGTGCCTAGTCTACAAACGCATACTGTATATAAAACATGCGGGTCATATTTCACTCCAAAATCAAAAGAAATTGCGTTTTGAAAATGAAAAGAAACATTACATAGGATTATTTAGACTTCTTTGCATTGTGATATTATTCTCCTCAATTCTCATTATTGTAAAGTTAATATATACATACTTAAAACCACTTAATAGCTGGTGAAAATACTAGTGTTCTAATCCTTTTTTGTACCCAATAGTAATTCAACACCCCGGGTTGACAGTTGGCGGAAAATGCAGCATATTGCAGCCTTGGAAGCCAGCAAACGAAAACGGTCAGAGATCGCAGATTCTACCCGACCTAAAAAACGGCGGCATCCATCTAAACTGCTCTATGACCAGAAGAATATTACAACGCAAATATACAGTGGATTCAAAAAGTATTCAGACCCACTTCACTTTTTTCAATTTTGTCATGTTGCAACCTGATACTACAATTTTAAATTCATTTTTTTTCTCTCATTAATCTACACTGTCTGTCCACCGATGGTCCCCATCCATCCTGACCGAGCTTGAGAGGATTTGCAAAGAAGAATGGCAGAAAATCCCCCAATCCAGGTGTGCAAAGCTTGTTGCGTCATATTATATAATTGCTGCCAAAGGTGCTTCAACCAAGTACTGAATACTTATGTAAATGTGATATTTCAGGTTTTTCTTTTTTATAAATTACACTTATATATATATATAAATTACATTACACACACACACACACACACACACACATATACACATTCTGGGTGAGACATCAAACAATTTAAAATTGAAATTTTGAAATTGTTGAGTGAGGTATTTTATGGAAAGGTTAATTTTTAGTGTAAATGGTTTATAGATAATGGTACTGAAAAATAGATAAAAAACAGTACTACAGAACACACACACACACACACACACACACACATACACATCTATATATATACACAATATATATATATATATATATATATTACAAAATAAATTGTAACGCATTAAACTATTAAAGTAATGTGAATCTAAATCATTCATATTTTTTGTATTGTGAGATTATGCTTATCAAATCTCATTATTGTAAAGTGAAAATATATAACAAATTGTAAATTGAAAAGGAGGATTTATATTTTAGTGAAACTGTAAAGTGTTTATAGATAATGGTAGTATTTTTTTTTTCTTTTTTCGTACTGCATTAGTTAATTTATGCTGATTTAAATAATAATACAAAAAACACTGTAAAACAACGATTACAAAAATGTGAATATAAAAATATTATTTATTTATTTACTTTCATTTTTAGTCAAAATGTGACCTGGACTTTTGTGTGTGTGTGTGTCACGACTGTTGAAAAGGCCAACTTAGACCAGAAACTCATTTCTAGCCTGGTTTATGCTGGTTAGTGCTGCACACCAGCCAAACTGATCGACCAGAGCTGGTCAACTAACATGACCAAGCAAGTCTTGATGCTTAAGCTACAGTAGTTAACACATCTGGTTCAGACAGCAGCACACCAGCGTCCAAAACTCAACATACGCTGGTTTGAGCAGCTATATTATTACCAGAGGCTGCAAACGAGAGGACGCTCTGACAACGAGCCAAATCTCGACCAAATCACCCTCATTCCCTCGTCACCAGAGACAGTCCAGAGTGCCGTTACTCACAGACACTTGAGCGAGACGCCCCTGCTGGAGACCCTAATTAAAGCCAAACTCCTCAAAGAGATATGACTGGAAACCCAAGGCTGGAATATGTATCTGAAGCATATTTAATAAATTATGCATCCCTTATTTACTAATGGGCTATCGACTGCCGGGCCGCTGAGCCTGATAGGATGTCAGCGAGCCGAGAGAAGGATGAACGGCTGGAAGACAGGAGGAAGAGAGAGACAGCACTTAAAAGGGTCTCACTTATCCCTCGGGGACGAGAGAAGAGAGACATTGTTTCACTCCATCTCGCTCTCAGTTGATCTTTGGGTTTCAGCTTGTTTGAAATGGAAAATGAGATTTTGTTTAAAATAAGATCATTTTCGTTCCGCTCTAAACAACTTTTCAAATATGACATCAGGTTTTTAAACTGTCAGGTTGTGTTCGGCCATCACGGCTGCAACATTTTGAACATCAAATATTATAAAACCCGGCATGTTACTTAAAGCAGAATACAGAAAATACAGAAATAAAAATAGACATATGTTGATATTAGCTCAGAATTACTTTTGATTACATACTGTATTCGTGCTATATCTGAGCACAGTTTGAGAAATGTGATTTTAAGAGAATTATCTGAGATGCATTTAATGCCATTGCTCTCTAGGAGAGACGAATGAGATAAAGAAGGCATCCGATTTGTGGTTTTCTTTCCTTTTGTTTTTTCCACAAATGAGATGCAATTACTGAGATTGATTATTTACAGAAAACTAATGCAAGGCAAGCAAACCATCTGTTGTTCAGCATTCAACTTTTATACTTATAAACATTTTATACTTATAAACATCACTTTTTTTTTTAAATGTTTTTTAAGACTATTATGCTCACTAAGGCTGCATTTCTTTGATCAAAAATACTGTAACATTGTGAAATATTATTGCAATTTAAAATAACTGTTTTCTATGTGAATATATGTTAACATGTAATTTATTTCTGTGATCAAAGCTGAAGTTTCAGCATCATTACTCCAGTCTTCAGTGTCACATGATCTTCAGAAATCATTCTAATATGCTGATTTGCTGCTCAAGAAAGATTTCTGATTATTATCAGTGTTGAAAACAGTTGTGCTGCACAATATTTTTGTGGAAGCCGTGATACATTTTATTTTTCAGGATGCTTTAAAGAATAGAAATCTGAAATTAACAGCATTAATTTGAAATAGAAATCTTTCGTAACGTCATAAATGTCTTTACTGTCACTTTTGTTCAATTGAAAGCATCCTTGTTCAATAAAAGTGGTCATCTCTTTCAAGAAAAATCATACAGACCCCAAACTCATACACATATTTGAGTAAAAATCATTCAAATGGATCGTACTGGGAGTTGAAGTATCTGATGGTTTGAGGTCATCTCTAATGCTAAAACAATGATGATTCTCATCTGGGATTGTTGTTTAGCTGATCCCGGAACAGTGGATAATAAGAAACTGATGCCAGTGTGTCAGCGCAGTGTATCATGTGACACTGCAACACCCTCTGCAGGTGCTTATGGGTAACTTCATATGGCTGAAAGTACACTGACAGATAAACCTCCTTGTGTTTCCAAAAGATATCACACTATATCATATTATCACGGACTAAAACTCTGAAACGACATCTTTACAGTAGACGCAAAGAAAGAAATAAATAGCTTCACATGTAATCATTCGGCCTGAGATACAGCGGCTCTCAGAGCAGGACAGACTAGGGGCCGACAGAGAGACGGCGTTTCCATCCGCTTTCTTCTTATCTAGCGCGGGCCGTCCAGTCTGTGCTGGGAAATCAATGGTACCCTGAGCCGGAGCCTGGACCGGATCGGCACCAAGGGCCTGCAGGAACGGGGTAGCATTACACCCATGAACTGAACGGACTCCTGCAACGGGACAGTGGCTCTGTGAGGCCATTCATATGCATGAAAGAAAAATTAGAGCTTTGACGTAAAGTGTATATACTGTGTATACACATCTTAAACAATCACACAGACTGGAACATACAACATCAACAAGAACATCCTGTTTGAAAAGATTGCAAAATCTTGATGGCATCAATTAAAATGATACATTCACTTGTATATTCATGATGCCAATGTCAAGAGGATGAAGTCATATGACAAAGACTTTTATTTTGCGCTCATTGAACACAAAATACTCTAACTAAAAATGAATAAAATGTAAAGCCAATTAGATTTTTAGATTTTTAATAAACTCTCCACCATAACACTTGACTGTTCAGACGTTGCTCTGAAAAGTTTTTAGCACGTTGCTATGCAGTTGCTAGGTGGATGCTTATTGGCCCAAGTCAAAACAGTCCACACTTAAAGGCACAGCTCACCCATTTTTCCATCATTTACTCACCTTCATGTAATTCTAAAATTTGACCCCAATGACTTTCATTTTTCAAAATATCTTGGAAATGATGACAATGCTTATTTTTTGGGTGAACTATGCATTTAAGGGTGGACTATTTTGACTTGGGCCAGTAAGCAACCACTTAGCATTCCATAGCAATGTAAATGCTGACTGAATTTCCATTTTTGGGTGAACCATCCCATGCATGCAATTTCCATTTTTGGGTGAACCATCCCATGCATGCAATTTCAGTGATCTTCTGGTCAAGTCAAGTCACATTTATTTATATACAGAATTTTATACAATAAAAATTGTTTCAAAGCAGTGTCACAGTAATGAACAGGAAAATATTGTTGATGTACTAAAATTCATCAATTATGAAACTAATTAAATTTCAGCTGTAAATTTACTTTAAATGTAGTTTCAATTACGGTTAATAACTGCATAAATTTTCATCACGAGTTCAATCCAGATATAAAAAGACAATAATCTCGTTATTTTGGTCTCAACTCAAGATATGGCTGTAAATCTCCTTGATTCTACAATCCATTACATGAAAATATGAACTCCAGTCACTCATTCTAACTGTGTAATTCCAGTAACAGCATAAATCTCATTACTATCCACTAATTACAGTTTGTCTCTTTCACTAAGTTTCCATCAGTAATGCATATCATGACAATACATTTTGTGAGTTAGAAGTGCATTGAAAAGGTGAAGTACAATTCTAAAAGATGCCTTGTAGAAGGAGACTACATGTACCATCTGATGTCTGCAAGATACCGCAATCTAATCCAGTGTCTTAAACAACGTTCTCCTCACTCGGTGCGTGAGATTTTAATAATATGTAATGACACCCTAGGAAAATCAATCTGCAATCTGCCATTGGCGCGGGAACGCTTGCATATTCACTTCAGCTGACATCATTAATAAGCCATCCATCCACATCAGATGCACCGACTTTGTTTAATTAGTTTCTACAAAAATATCGAGCAAACCTCTGACCAGAATAATGCTGATTCTGTGCGATCATCGAGAAAAAAAAAAACAACAACTGTGAACTATGTAGAAAAGTTTTTCCATGCATAGGTTGGAGCCTCCTGGGAAAGAGGAAAGGTTATTGAGAGAGAACGTGTGCGCTATAATGGTTCTTTTGGAAAAATGGCACAAAAATGTTACGCTAATGGAACAATCAGTTCCATCACCTGTGATTCCAACTTCCTAATGCTGTTAGCGTCTAATGCACAAATCGGAAAGGTGTTTACTGATGTGTACATTCTCTGCAATAGCTGAGGATATGAATTGTAGAAGATGTCAATGATGGCCATATCCTTCGCTGGGCTGCATCTCATGTGTCTCATTGAGCTCCCCCCGCCACAGCCACAATGCATCCTGGGAACCATTAAGGAAACCCGAGAACACCGCAAGCACACAAGAAACACACAAACACAATCAAGAAGAGAGCATGGCTGACCAACACCCACGGGCGAAGCTCTGAAGAGGCGATGGTGCAGATTTATTGACCACTCAAATTTCAGACAAAAAGCATCACTTTCGGGCCATAAAGTTGTCAAGAGCTGGGAAACTTTCCAGTATAAATTCAATTCAAGTATAAACAGAGGACTAAGAGCATTAAATTTAAGGTTAACCAATGACCTTGTCGTTACTAGAGCCAGTTGAGCTACAGGAACATGTCCAACCTTTAATAAAGGGGACCAAATTAGTGGTCAAACCATGCAATAATTAAAGTACATTTAAGAAAAAGCTCACGTGAATTGAGTGTTTTTCGATATATTGCCATAAAACAGGAATTCGTTTTTTAGTAGATGCTTCTATTTAAACTTACAATACAACAAAAAAAATGTGGCAGAATGATCAACTTCAGTCCATAAAGTTGACAAGAGTTAAGAAACTTTCAAATATAAATTCTGTCATCAATTCAAGTAGAAACAGGGAACCAAGAGCATTAATTTCAAAGTCAACCAATGACCTTGTCATTACTAGCATCAGTTGAGCTACAGAAACTAACAGTATCTAACCTTTAACATAGCAGACCAAATTAGTGGTCAGACCATGCAATAAATACAATTAAAGCTTAGCCTACATAAAGTGTTTTTCATTATATTTCACATGTAATAATGCCTAACACCAAGTAGTTATTTAATAGATGCTTTTATTCAAATCAGCTTACAATACAAACAGATTTATTGACCACTCAAATTTCAGATAAAAAGCATCACTTTCTGTCCTAAAAGTTGGCAATAGTTGGGAAACTTTCAAGTACACATTTTGGCATCAATTCAAGCATAAAGAGGCGATCAAGAGCACATTGTCAATACTGGAACCAGATGAGCTACAGGAACGTGTCCAAATTTAATAAAGCAGACCAAATTAGTGGTCAGGCCATGCAATAAATACAACTAATTCAAGAAAAGCTGACATAAAGTGAGTGTTTTTCAATATATTTCACATATAATGATGGCGAACACTAAGTAGTTATTTAATAGATGTTTCCATAAAATCAACTTACAGTACAAACTCGGAAGAGGCGATGATGCAGATTTATCGTCCACTCAAATTTCAGACAAAAAGCATCATCACTTTCCGTCCAAAACGTTGTCAATAGTTGGGAAACTTTCAAGTCTAAATTCTGGCATAATTTCAAACATAAATGGGACCAATTGCAATTGAATTTTAAGGTAAACAAGATCTTGCTGTTACTAGAACCATTTGAGCTACAGAAACCTGTCTAACCTTTAACACTTGGAGTCATAATTGCAGTATTTTTAGGCCTTTCACATGCCAGTTTTACTTGCCCACCTTGGCCGGGCGCCTTGGCATAGCGGACCAAATTAGTGGTCAGGCCATGCCGGTTAGGCGGTCAGCGGTTTGGGGATCCTGTGGTCAGCGTGCAATGGGAGCCGGAGCAACTACAGATCGCTGACCACAGCTTGTCATTGATCCCACACTCAATCGGATTATTGCGGGCCCGAAACAGCCGCGCCTGCAGAATCCGTCGGGCCTGCCAGAGAAAGGAGGGGTGGTGTCAGTCTCGGATGGACGGAGATGGATGTGAAAACGAGTGATCGGGGTGACAGCCCAGGGACCGATTGACCTTCTCATCATTTCCCATCCCTCTCTCCTCCTCTCCGGTCTCCTGACGCTCCCTCGACCCAACCTCGCCTGTAGACTCGTGGAAGATAAATTCTGTTGAGCTCCACTGTATTGGATTTATGAGTTAATGGAGATGTCAAGACATAACAGATTGGGAAATAAGGAAGAGAATAGGAGGTGGCGGAGACTTCTGTTTGCACTCCCTCTTTCTTTAATGTGATGGCCGTTTGGAAGAAGTCGATCTAAGTTACACAGAATTTCAGAAGCAATGCACAGCGTGTTCAGTGTCAATGCCCTTTTACAAAGGCTTCTACAGCTTTGAAGCTTCAATGGGGTGTAGAGATTTGAAATAACAGTCAACAGTCCCATCAAAGAAGATTGGGTAGTTGGGTACTTTAGTTTCACCTTTCCATGCTATCGTTACACAATAACATGGCGTTCAAAGGCTCTCACACAATGTGAAGGATCTTGGAAGTAGTTTACAAGCTGGATTCCACAAAATGTGTCTGTAGACTTTGTGTCCAATCCATGGATATTTTTCACACTTTAGATTGTGATGCACCGAATTTTTGCAACCAAAAATATTCAGCTGAAACCATTAGTTCATTAGTTCAACTTTATTTTTCTGTAAAAAATATATTTCGGTACATCACTACCTTTAGGCAATATTTGTTAGCACACTCATTTGGATGAACACTACTACAGTACATGCCTGTCATGATTGTTCTCCCTGCAAAGTCATACATTTGTGATATTTAGTCTGGGCTGATTCTCTTGTCATCGACAACGTCAATGAGCAATAAATTGAGGGACTGAACCAACAATCTTAACCCACATAATTAAATTTTACATTTGAATTTGTAACTTTTTTACTTTCTTGGAATGGTACAAAAAGTCACTTTTGTGGCACTTGCTAAATGAACAAAATAAAAATAGTGAACGTGATTGGGTCAAATGGTCTTAAAAAAATGGTCACACTTGTGATGTCAAAATTGACCACCATAGGAAATGAATGGGAAATATGAAAATACAGAGCAATTTTGTTGGGGTAAAATCAATAAATCTCTAAAAAAGTATTTTAAAAAGTCCAAATATATAATATTCCTTTTTTTCTCCAAACCTGTATGCATTTCTTCTGTGGAATACAAAATAAATTATAAGGAGTAAATCATAACTAGCCCTTTAACGCATGTAATTTTTAGCAGCACTAAACATAATTTTCAAAAATGTTTAATACCTTTCAAAAGTCTGGGGTCAATAAGTTTTGTTTTTTTTATATACAGTACTATCAAAATAAAATACCTTTATTCAACAAGGATGCATTATATAGATCAAAAGTGACAGTAAAGACAATTATAATGTTACTAAAGATTTCTGTTTAAAAAAAAATGCTGTTCTTTTGAGCTTTTTATTCATCAGAGAATCCTGAAAATAAAATGCATCACTGTTTCCACTATTGTGATGCACTGAATTTTTGCAACCAAAAATATTCAGCTGAAACCATTAGTTCATTAGTTCAACTTTATTTTTCTGTAAAAAATATATTTCGGTACATCACTACCTTTAGGCAATATTTGTTAGCACACTCATTTGGATGAACACTACTACAGTACATGCCTGTCATGATTGTTCTCCCTGCAAAGTCATACATTTGTGATATTTAGTCTGGGCTGATTCTCTTGTCATCGACAACGTCAATGAGCAATAAATTGAGGGACTGAACCAACAATCTTAACCCACATAATTAAATTTTACATTTGAATTTGTAACTTTTTTACTTTCTTGGAATGGTACAAAAAGTCACTTTTGTGGCACTTGCTAAATGAACAAAATAAAAATAGTGAACGTGATTGGGTCAAATGGTCTTAAAAAAATGGTCACACTTGTGATGTCAAAATTGACCACCATAGGAAATGAATGGGAAATATGAAAATACAGAGCAATTTTGTTGGGGTAAAATCAATAAATCTCTAAAAAAGTATTTTAAAAAGTCCAAATATATAATATTCCTTTTTTTATTTCAGTCTGTTTTGACCACTGAGGATCCCTAAGTGAGGGATACCACAACTTTTAAGTTCGTATCTCTTTAGAGGCCAAGATTTCTCTGGACAAGACCTCTCAAGCCCACATAAATGTGACTTTAGAGTGGATTTGGGTTCAGACAAAGTCTTAGTCTGATACAGGATCTCTATTCTATTATGGTCTCAGGCAAGACTGCAGTCTATTTTAACTTCAGCATTTTCTCTGTTTCAGCCTAGTTCTTAGTCTTAGGATGTCTAATCTTGACTAGTATATATAACCCATCAGTGGTCCATGGTAAGCTAGAATGGACATTGTGTAATGCAGAAAGCTGAGCTACGATAAAACTTACTGACCTCCAGTAAGACCATTAAGACGACGATGGAGTGTCTGTTCATCTCTGTGCCCGTCTAATCGTCTTGCAGGTTCTCTGGGATTGATGTCAGGTTTTGCATCTTATCGATTCCCTATCGGCTTGGCACTGGCCGCTGCCGCCCAACTTGTCATTGGGCAAAAGGCGGTGGCTCTGCTTTCTTCTCCACATTGATTGGCTCACAGAGAGGGCTTGTGGTTGTGGTCGAGCTGCCCACAGTACCACACATTTGATCCATTCCTTAGACAATAATGGCAAAAAACTGTTGTAGCTTGTAGTAGTAATATGGTTAAAAAAGGACAGGTCAAATGCATCAAAGAGATGTACACTAATACACAACAAACCTGATCAGGCAAGTTGGTGCAGTGGGTCGTAAAAGTGATCTCGGGAACATGAATTCAAATCTGGCTTGCATGATCTTCTCTTTCCAGCATCTTACCAATCTAATGTGAATTTAAAAGCAAAAAGGCCATAAATATCAAGCAGGTAGCCTCTATCAATAAATGATACACATTAACATTGAACAAGACTAAGGCTGAATTCAGGATAGGCAGATTCCCCATCATTCCCCATTATAGCCAGTTTATTGTTATTTAGTGTTATTAATGATTTGGGGTCACAAGGTTACTTTCAGTGTGCAGCTAATTCCACTCAACCATCTATTTGGTTATGGAGGGGATAGACCCTTAAAAGTATTGAAAGCTGCAGGAGTGGCCTGCAAAACATTGATAGTTCATCCAAAAGTAGAAAAAAATTATATTGTATTCACCATCATGCAGCTCCAAACCTGTATGCATTTCTTCTGTGGAATACAAAATAAATTATAAGGAGTAAATCATAACTAGCCCTTTAACGCATGTAATTTTTAGCAGCACTAAACATAATTTTCAAAAATGTTTAATACCTTTCAAAAGTCTGGGGTCAATTAGTTTTTTTTTTATATACTATCAAAATAAAATACTTTTATTCAACAAGGATGCATTATATAGATTAAAAGTGACAGTAAAGACAATTATAATGTTACTAAAGATTTCTGTTTTAAAAAAATGCTGTTCTTTTGAGCTTTTTATTCATCAGAGAATCCTGAAAATAAAATGCATCACTGTTTCCACTAAAATATTGGGCAGCACAACTGTTTTCAACACTGATAACAAGAAGAAGTGTTTCTTGAGCTGCAAATCAGCATATTAGAATGATTTCTGAAGGATCATGTGACACTGAAGGTGTGCCTCATGAGTTGTAAATATTTGTCTAATTTTCAACATAACCTGAATTTATCACTGCAGTCTATTAGCTCAGGTAAAGGTGATTCACTGATATGGTTTGTATTATTAGGAGGTGTGTTTGTTTAGAAACACGTGCAATACGTCAAATGTGACTTGCAAAAAAAAAAAAAATTGAAAGGATTGTGTACTGTTTAATCCATAACGGTTCATTTATGATAAATATAAGCGCTGTCTTGAGGATTTTATGGCTGTGTAAACATGATCATGATCTTGAGCACCAGTCTCACCTTGAATCTGTGCTTGAGTTTTATGCTATCTTAATGCACATCACTTAAATCCACCATTGACCTCTACGGCCTCTGTCCAGCATTTATGCGTCTCAAAAATTCCCCTCTCATCTCCCGGTCAATGGCGTTTTTTTGGAAGGAAAATTAAAAATGCAAATCTAATCTGGTCGGCTTGTAATGTGATCAGTATGACGGCCGATCAATGCATACCGTCATGCAAACGGGAGGCAGTGATGTATGTGAGAGAGGAGGGGTGAGGGGGCTGACCGCTCTCGCTTTATCACTACACTCTGTCTGTGTGTGTGTGTGTGTGTGTGTGTTTTCACAGGGCC
>NW_015546040.1:200773-217267 GCF_001515605.1 Sinocyclocheilus anshuiensis | reverse complement strand
GGAAAGAGTAAAGGTTATTGAGAGAGAGCTATAATCTTTTGGAAAAATGGCACAAAAACGTTACGCTAATGGAACAATTGGTTCCATCACCTGTGATTCCAACTTCCTAATGCTGTTAGCGTCTAATGCACAAATCGGAAAGGTGTTTACTGATGTGTACATTCTCTGCAATAGCTGAGGATATGAATTGTAGAAGATGTCAATGATGGCCATATCCTTCGCTGGGCTGCATCTCATGTGTCTCATTGAGCTCCCCCCGCCACAGCCACAATGCATCCTGGGAACCATTAAGGAAACCCGAGAACACCGCAAGCACACAAGAAACACACAAACACAATCAAGAAGAGAGCATGGCTGACCAACACCCACGGGCGAAGCTCTGAAGAGGCGATGGTGCAGATTTATTGACCACTCAAATTTCAGACAAAAAGCATCACTTTCGGGCCATAAAGTTGTCAAGAGCTGGGAAACTTTCCAGTATAAATTCAATTCAAGTATAAACAGAGGACTAAGAGCATTAAATTTAAGGTTAACCAATGACCTTGTCGTTACTAGAGCCAGTTGAGCTACAGGAACATGTCCAACCTTTAATAAAGGGGACCAAATTAGTGGTCAAACCATGCAATAATTAAAGTACATTTAAGAAAAAGCTCACGTGAATTGAGTGTTTTTCGATATATTGCCATAAAACAGGAATTCGTTTTTTAGTAGATGCTTCTATTTAAACTTACAATACAACAAAAAAAATGTGGCAGAATGATCAACTTCAGTCCATAAAGTTGACAAGAGTTAAGAAACTTTCAAATATAAATTCTGTCATCAATTCAAGTAGAAACAGGGAACCAAGAGCATTAATTTCAAAGTCAACCAATGACCTTGTCATTGCTAGCATCAGTTGAGCTACAGAAACTAACAGTATCTAACCTTTAACATAGCAGACCAAATTAGTGGTCAGACCATGCAATAAATACAATTAAAGCTTAGCCTACATAAAGTGTTTTTCATTATATTTCACATGTAATAATGCCTAACACCAAGTAGTTATTTAATAGATGCTTTTATTCAAATCAGCTTACAATACAAACAGATTTATTGACCACTCAAATTTCAGATAAAAAGCATCACTTTCTGTCCTAAAAGTTGGCAATAGTTGGGAAACTTTCAAGTACACATTTTGGCATCAATTCAAGCATAAAGAGGCGATCAAGAGCACATTGTCAATACTGGAACCAGATGAGCTACAGGAACGTGTCCAAATTTAATAAAGCAGACCAAATTAGTGGTCAGGCCATGCAATAAATACAACTAATTCAAGAAAAGCTGACATAAAGTGAGTGTTTTTCAATATATTTCACATATAATGATGGCGAACACTAAGTAGTTATTTAATAGATGTTTCCATAAAATCAACTTACAGTACAAACTCGGAAGAGGCGATGATGCAGATTTATCGTCCACTCAAATTTCAGACAAAAAGCATCATCACTTTCCGTCCAAAACGTTGTCAATAGTTGGGAAACTTTCAAGTCTAAATTCTGGCATAATTTCAAACATAAATGGGACCAATTGCAATTGAATTTTAAGGTAAACAAGATCTTGCTGTTACTAGAACCATTTGAGCTACAGAAACCTGTCTAACCTTTAACACTTGGAGTCATAATTGCAGTATTTTTAGGCCTTTCACATGCCAGTTTTACTTGCCCACCTTGGCCGGGCGCCTTGGCATAGCGGACCAAATTAGTGGTCAGGCCATGCCGGTTAGGCGGTCAGCGGTTTGGGGATCCTGTGGTCAGCGTGCAATGGGAGCCGGAGCAACTACAGATCGCTGACCACAGCTTGTCATTGATCCCACACTCAATCGGATTATTGCGGGCCCGAAACAGCCGCGCCTGCAGAATCCGTCGGGCCTGCCAGAGAAAGGAGGGGTGGTGTCAGTCTCGGATGGACGGAGATGGATGTGAAAACGAGTGATCGGGGTGACAGCCCAGGGACCGATTGACCTTCTCATCATTTCCCATCCCTCTCTCCTCCTCTCCGGTCTCCTGACGCTCCCTCGACCCAACCTCGCCTGTAGACTCGTGGAAGATAAATTCTGTTGAGCTCCACTGTATTGGATTTATGAGTTAATGGAGATGTCAAGACATAACAGATTGGGAAATAAGGAAGAGAATAGGAGGTGGCGGAGACTTCTGTTTGCACTCCCTCTTTCTTTAATGTGATGGCCGTTTGGAAGAAGTCGATCTAAGTTACACAGAATTTCAGAAGCAATGCACAGCGTGTTCAGTGTCAATGCCCTTTTACAAAGGCTTCTACAGCTTTGAAGCTTCAATGGGGTGTAGAGATTTGAAATAACAGTCAACAGTCCCATCAAAGAAGATTGGGTAGTTGGGTACTTTAGTTTCACCTTTCCATGCTATCGTTACACAATAACATGGCGTTCAAAGGCTCTCACACAATGTGAAGGATCTTGGAAGTAGTGTTTACAAGCTGGATTCCACAAAATGTGTCTGTAGACTTTGTGTCCAATCCATGGATATTTTTCACACTTTAGATTGTGATGCACTGAATTTTTGCAACCAAAAATATTCAGCTGAAACCATTAGTTCATTAGTTCAACTTTATTTTTCTGTAAAAAATATATTTCGGTACATCACTACCTTTAGGCAATATTTGTTAGCACACTCATTTGGATGAACACTACTACAGTACATGCCTGTCATGATTGTTCTCCCTGCAAAGTCATACATTTGTGATATTTAGTCTGGGCTGATTCTCTTGTCATCGACAACGTCAATGAGCAATAAATTGAGGGACTGAACCAACAATCTTAACCCACATAATTAAATTTTACATTTGAATTTGTAACTTTTTTACTTTCTTGGAATGGTACAAAAAGTCACTTTTGTGGCACTTGCTAAATGAACAAAATAAAAATAGTGAACGTGATTGGGTCAAATGGTCTTAAAAAAATGGTCACACTTGTGATGTCAAAATTGACCACCATAGGAAATGAATGGGAAATATGAAAATACAGAGCAATTTTGTTGGGGTAAAATCAATAAATCTCTAAAAAAGTATTTTAAAAAGTCCAAATATATAATATTCCTTTTTTTATTTCAGTCTGTTTTGACCACTGAGGATCCCTAAGTGAGGGATACCACAACTTTTAAGTTCGTATCTCTTTAGAGGCCAAGATTTCTCTGGACAAGACCTCTCAAGCCCACATAAATGTGACTTTAGAGTGGATTTGGGTTCAGACAAAGTCTTAGTCTGATACAGGATCTCTATTCTATTATGGTCTCAGGCAAGACTGCAGTCTATTTTAACTTCAGCATTTTCTCTGTTTCAGCCTAGTTCTTAGTCTTAGGATGTCTAATCTTGACTAGTATATATAACCCATCAGTGGTCCATGGTAAGCTAGAATGGACATTGTGTAATGCAGAAAGCTGAGCTACGATAAAACTTACTGACCTCCAGTAAGACCATTAAGACGACGATGGAGTGTCTGTTCATCTCTGTGCCCGTCTAATCGTCTTGCAGGTTCTCTGGGATTGATGTCAGGTTTTGCATCTTATCGATTCCCTATCGGCTTGGCACTGGCCGCTGCCGCCCAACTTGTCATTGGGCAAAAGGCGGTGGCTCTGCTTTCTTCTCCACATTGATTGGCTCACAGAGAGGGCTTGTGGTTGTGGTCGAGCTGCCCACAGTACCACACATTTGATCCATTCCTTAGACAATAATGGCAAAAAACTGTTGTAGCTTGTAGTAGTAATATGGTTAAAAAAGGACAGGTCAAATGCATCAAAGAGATGTACACTAATACACAACAAACCTGATCAGGCAAGTTGGTGCAGTGGGTCGTAAAAGTGATCTCGGGAACATGAATTCAAATCTGGCTTGCATGATCTTCTCTTTCCAGCATCTTACCAATCTAATGTGAATTTAAAAGCAAAAAGGCCATAAATATCAAGCAGGTAGCCTCTATCAATAAATGATACACATTAACATTGAACAAGACTAAGGCTGAATTCAGGATAGGCAGATTCCCCATCATTCCCCATTATAGCCAGTTTATTGTTATTTAGTGTTATTAATGATTTGGGGTCACAAGGTTACTTTCAGTGTGCAGCTAATTCCACTCAACCATCTATTTGGTTATGGAGGGGATAGACCCTTAAAAGTATTGAAAGCTGCAGGAGTGGCCTGCAAAACATTGATAGTTCATCCAAAAGTAGAAAAAAATTATATTGTATTCACCATCATGCAGCTCCAAACCTGTATGCATTTCTTCTGTGGAATACAAAATAAATTATAAGGAGTAAATCATAACTAGCCCTTTAACGCATGTAATTTTTAGCAGCACTAAACATAATTTTCAAAAATGTTTAATACCTTTCAAAAGTCTGGGGTCAATAAGTTTTGTTTTTTTTATATACAGTACTATCAAAATAAAATACCTTTATTCAACAAGGATGCATTATATAGATTAAAAGTGACAGTAAAGACAATTATAATGTTACTAAAGATTTCTGTTTTAAAAAAATGCTGTTCTTTTGAGCTTTTTATTCATCAGAGAATCCTGAAAATAAAATGCATCACTGTTTCCACTAAAATATTGGGCAGCACAACTGTTTTCAACACTGATAACAAGAAGAAGTGTTTCTTGAGCTGCAAATCAGCATATTAGAATGATTTCTGAAGGATCATGTGACACTGAAGGTGTGCCTCATGAGTTGTAAATATTTGTCTAATTTTCAACATAACCTGAATTTATCACTGCAGTCTATTAGCTCAGGTAAAGGTGATTCACTGATATGGTTTGTATTATTAGGAGGTGTGTTTGTTTAGAAACACGTGCAATACGTCAAATGTGACTTGCAAAAAAAAAAAAAATTGAAAGGATTGTGTACTGTTTAATCCATAACGGTTCATTTATGATAAATATAAGCGCTGTCTTGAGGATTTTATGGCTGTGTAAACATGATCATGATCTTGAGCACCAGTCTCACCTTGAATCTGTGCTTGAGTTTTATGCTATCTTAATGCACATCACTTAAATCCACCATTGACCTCTACGGCCTCTGTCCAGCATTTATGCGTCTCAAAAATTCCCCTCTCATCTCCCGGTCAATGGCGTTTTTTTGGAAGGAAAATTAAAAATGCAAATCTAATCTGGTCGGCTTGTAATGTGATCAGTATGACGGCCGATCAATGCATACCGTCATGCAAACGGGAGGCAGTGATGTATGTGAGAGAGGAGGGGTGAGGGGGCTGACCGCTCTCGCTTTATCACTACACTCTGTCTGTGTGTGTGTGTGTGTGTGTGTGTTTTCACAGGGCCGTCCACCAGAGATAATATCCTCTATGCCTTCTTATCTACCGCCCTAAACTGTATTTTTCACCTTGAGGAGTGAACTGTGGTCACTGGTGGGCCAAACAAGCAAACCAGAGATTTTCTTGTTAATTTGATGACTTCATTAATTACTTTTAAAAGAAGTTAATGACAATACTTTGTTCAAAAGTTTCTGGTCAGTACGAATTTTTAAAAATGGTTTTGAAGTCTTTTCTACTCACCAATGATGCAATTATTTCATGAAAAATGCAGTAAAATCAGTAATATTTTGAAATATTATTACAACCTAAAAGAACAGTTTTCTATGTGAATAGGTGTTAAAATGTAATTTATTTCTGTGATGCGCAGCTGAATTTTCAGCATCATTACTCCAGTCTTCAGTGTCACATGATCTTCAGAAATCATTCTAATATGATGATTTGCTGCTCAAGAAACATTATCTCAAGAATATTTTTGTGGAAACCATGACATTTTATTTTTCAGGATTCACAGATAAATAGAAAGTTCAAAATAACAGAACATTTGAAATATAATCTTTTGTAACATTATAAATGTCTTTACTCTCAATTTTGATCAATTTAATGTGCCCTTCCTGAATAAAAGTATTAATTTCTTAAAAAAAAAAAGAAATCTTACTGTCTCCAAACTCACAAGTTTATATCACACTAGGTATTTATCTTATATAACCTGAAAGCTTTAAAGTGATTTTACCAAACAACATCTTTTAAACTGGCAAAATCACTGTAATGCAAAGCAAAAACAGATATATTACGTAACAAAATAAAAACAAAACAAAACAATATTCAATACATAAATTATCAAGTGGTGATAATATAAATAAAGTACGGGATTTGGTGCATTAATACAAAATTAACAGGTGCATGTATATCATATTTTGCACAACGGCTTATCCAATTCAATCTGACTTAGAAATAAAAAGTAACTTTCATATTTCACAGAAAATTTAATAGAAAACTTTGCAATTAACACCGCAATCATTTACATTTCACATAACTCCAGTTCTGCCTCTAAACTAGTAATCAAGCTTAAAGTAATCTCGTTTCACATTAGACCGTCAGCAGTTTTCGCCGACGTCGGCATCAGCTAAAGATCACAAATGTGATTTAGTACTAGTTTAACAGTCTGGATTCGTGAACTCACACACCCTGCCGCACATACATTTACACACAAACCAACACCTAAAGGGTTATAGGGGTCTGTGTTGACCACTCGGCTGACCGCAGTGGTGGGTGGGAGATTTATTTAAGATCAAACAGCGAGCTCTGAAAGCCACACAGGCCACAAAAACGGCAGCCCGGTACATCTTCATTAACAAGAAACATTTCTATTGATTTCATTTTTCCAGCGTTTCAAGTTACACATAAGAAATATGTATGGTGGGGTTAAATGAGTTATCCTGACCCGATTTGTATCGAGCACACTCTTTATGATATTATCTATGGGATCGGTTAGTCAGTGGGTGTCAAAACTATTTGGCTGTAATGGGATAATGCACAGCTGCAGACCTGATGGGCCGCAGGAGCAGGAGAGACGGCAATTCAATTGTATCCTGTGAGACAATGGGCCAACTGAAAGGAGGTGTAGGAATAAAAGCAGACCGTCTGATAAAACGCAGTGGGAAAACAAGAAAAAAAATGGGAGAATTTTCTATTTCTATATTTGTATTTTTTTTTTTTATGTTTTACGTTTGAGGGTTTTATTTTATGTAATTTACATTGAACACATATCTGAAGTAACACTTTAGTGCAATTCTTACAATTCTCACTGATTATTTTTTTAATATATATTAGGGAGAGTTTAGGGGAAAATAAACTTAAATTTCACGTAAAAAAAAAAAAATCTTACGTTTCTTCTGCTCACGAAGTCTACATTAATTTGATTTAAAAAATGCAGTAAATCAGCAAAAATTTGAAATATTATTACAATTTAAAAGAACCGTTGTCTTTGTGCAGTAATATATTTTTTTAAATGTTTTTAAAAGAAGTCTTAATTTCTCACCAAGGCTGTATTTATTTGATTAAAAAAAAAAAACAGGACAATTGTGAAATATTTTGACAATTCTGTTTTCTAATTGAATTTAATGTAAAGTGTAGTTTATTGCTGTGATGCGCAGCTGTATTTTCAGCATCATTCCTCCAGTCTTCAGTGTCACATGATCTTCAGAAATCATTCTAATATGCTGATTTGCTGCTCGAGAAACATTTCTGATTATTATCAGTGTTGAAAACAGTTGTGCTGCACAATATTTTTGTGGAAACCGTGATGCATTTTATTTCAAAATTCAAAAGAACAGCATTTATTTGAAATAGAAATCTTTAGTGGCATTATAAATGTCTTTACTGTAACTTTGGATAAATTTAATGCATCCTTGCTGAATAAAAGTGTTTTTTTTTGTTTGTTCTTTTTTAATATAGAAAAGGTGACAAACATCTTGAAGGTTTTTGTCTAAAGAAACTGCAATGAAACGAATAATATTAATTTTAAAGAACACCAAATCCTTTAATGGCAGTGCATCAAAACCTAAACGGTCCTAAAAGCTTTATAAGCAAAGTATTTTTTTAGGGTGCAATATAGCAGAAATACGGTGGTACCCCTTGTTGCATTCATAGGCCTGAATCTTAACCTAATCTGTCCAATTACCGATAAATGAAAGACAAAAGGTCCAAAACATATTTACAGCTAGCTAATAGTAAAGTTAATTTATGTACAAATGGCTCAAATAAATATGGTGTGGCACTGAAAAGACGAGCACAAAACACACGTTGTGTCCAGCTGTGCTGAGCAATCCATCAAATTAGGGTCATTAGCATGTCAGCAACGACACTGAGCCATTGCATTAGATAATGACATGGTTTTAACTAACCAAGAAATCAGAATTAAACTCTTCTAAGAATAGGTAGTCGTTTAGCAGATGTTTTTGTTTATCCGCAGTACACTAATTACAGGGACGACGCTCCTGGAGCCACGTGATGTTTGGTGTAATGCTGATTATTCATGGCTCATTTTTTGAAAGATTCGAACCAACAACCTTCCGCTTAATGACTGTGAGCTTTAGCCAAGATGCCACAGCAGCCTTCAGATGTTGTAATGTCAAAAAAAACAAAAAAACACTCACAATAATCCAATCCTTACCTTGCCAGTCCACTCGATTCAGGTTTCGTCTTCGGTCGCCTGACTGGCTTTCCTCGCTTGTCCTTCTGCAGGCCTTCAGAGGGCATATTGATCAGTCTTTATATCCAATAGCTACTCTGCGATTACCGCAGTAAGAGTGTGCTATAATTCATGTCATTATTTCTAGAGTGCCGCTGCTTTTCATTTATCGGCGGAATGTTTTTGGGAAGATGCTGCCATCTTTCAGAGGTCCGCAAATGGAAAATTAATCTCGCTCTTGTAATTTGAACGACAGGGACAGACGCTGAAGGTCTCTTTGCATTACCATAGCTCTTCTTCTCCGTCGTTCTCCTCATCTAGGTCATGATACACCACCTGAAATGGAAAAACAACACGAGACTCTTTTACCAGACCAGGTCTGTCGCCAAACATGATAGCTCTTCTTCTCCGTCGTTCTCCTCATCTAGGTCATGATACAGCACCTGAAATGGAAAAACAACACGAGACTCTTTTACCAGACCAGGTCTGTCGCCAAACATGACATTAATTTTTACAAAGTTTTGGAGAAAGATACTCTAAGACCTCTGCAAAAGCTTGGAGCCATTTGTTGTTTTCCTCAAGCAAATTAGTACTACTGAGATTTATGTTTTTTATATAATGCATGCCGTATGAATGATGATAAATAGTCACTAAAATATACACTACTTTTTCAGTTTCAAAGTAAGATTTTTTTTCAAAGTTATTTTCACCAAAGCTGCATTTATCTTACCAAAATTACAGTAAAAACTGTAAAAAATTGTGAAATATTAGAAATCATTCTAATATGCTGATTTGCTGATCAATTGTTTATTATCAGTGTTGAAAACAGTTGAATATTTTTTGTGGAAACTGTGATACATTTTATTTTTCAGGATTCTTTAATGAATAGGAAGTTCAAAAGAACAGCATTTATTTGAAATAGAAATCTTTTTAATATTATACATGTCTTTACTGTCACTTTTGTTTAATTTAATGCATCCCAGCTGAAAAAAAGTATTAATTTCTTAAAATAAAAAAAGACTAAAATATACACTTTTACATTTACTTACAAACTTACTCTTTCAACTACATTGTAAAGCCAGATTTTTTATTCTCTGTCCTTTATGATTGTTGCTTATCAGACTGTTTGATATGAATCTGGTGCAATCTTGCATAAAACCTAAGGCAGATTGTGCAACATCATCAGATTTTTATGTCAGATTGCATGATATATATTAGCTAAGACTTCGGTCAGGATTGACAGCATTGAAAGGCCATTTTACATTAATTGTGACATCCTCTTTGACACACAAAATTGAACCACACAAACCTGAGTCCAAAGTCCTGGTGCTGATGTTGGAAATGTTAGGGTTATTTATGTTGCATACCATATACACCAGTGTTAATTTAGTATAATTAATATACTATATAGGTTTGTGTTTATATTTAGATTTTTTATTTTTTTTTCATCTTTTCTGCTTTCATTGTAATTTTAGTTAAAGTTTTGGACATTTTGTTCTGTTTTTGTCATTTTTATTAGGTTTTTATTATGTGTATATAGTTTATTAATTTTTATTTCAGTTTTAGTTATTTTAGAACATTAAGTTAAAATAAATGAAAATGAGAAATGTTGCCCTGGATTTTAGTACTTCAACTAATTTATTTGGTAACACTTTACTTGAAGGGGTGTGCATAAGACTGACATGACACCTTCATAATCATGACATGACACATGTCATGAATATGAAGGAGGTTTTATGCATGTTTATGACAACTGTCATTAAGTGTCATTCGCTCAGTTATGTCATTTTTAATGCAAATATGACATTATTTGACCTAACCCTACCCCTACCCTTACCCTTACCCATAACAAAGACATCTCAAACAATGTTATCTTTGCATTAAAAATTACATAACTGAGCGAATGACTCTTAATGACAGTTGTCATAAACATGCATAAAACCTCCTTCATATTCATGACATGTGTCATGTCATGATTATGTAGGTGTCATGTCATGATTATGAAGGTGTCATGTCAGTCTTATGCACACCCCTTCAAGTAAAGTGTAACCATTTATTTCAATTAGTTGCCAAGGCAACATTTCTAATTTACTTTTTTGTTGTTGTTTATATTGGTTATATTTTCCATTTTCATGTTGTTGTTGTTGTTTTTTTTTACTAGTAATTAGTCATTTTGTTGTGGGGTTTTTTGTCACTTATATTATTTTTTTTATACAGTTTGTTAATTTTATGTCAGTTATAATTATTTCAGTACATCAAGTTGAACTAAATGAAAATGAGAAATGTTGCATTGGCAACTAGCTGAAATAAAACATTTTTTATTTTATTTTATTTTATTTCAGTTACTGCTTTGCTAATTCCAATTAACAAAAAAAAAAAATTCTGGTTTTAGTTGACTATAAAAACCCTGTGATACTGTTATTTTAAATATGCCCATGTAGTTCTAGTTTACAATTTAGTTTATTTAATTTAGTTATTCAAAAGGAGACATAGTGCCTTAAAATAAATCTTGAAATAAAATAAGTTTACGTTATTTTATTTTCATTTCAAGTAATGAAAATGTTTTTTATGCTTTATATTTATTTTTATTTAATGATAAAAGCCCTGGTAGAGTATAGAAAACTTGTATCACAAAATAACAAGCTAGTATCGTATAACAATAAATGAACGTATCTCGATCTCTCTCACACATAAATCGAAAAAAAATATATAGTTCAGTCATGAAACTCTAGATGGCGCAGGCTGACGGGGTGTTAACGTAAATGATGATATTCAGAGAGTTAAACGACTTGGCACAAGCTGATTGGTTCATGCTGCATATGCAGCCAATGAGCTTACTGCCTTGCATTTACATGGCTGGCTAGCATTCACTTGAGATTCCTGCAGCGCGCTTTCAGAGTTCTCCGAAACCCTCCACCTTCCCCAGCTCCACCTGTATAGATCTGCTACGGGTTATTTTATATGCTATTTGTGCAGCAGCAGCATGTCTTAAATACTCACAGCACCGTATTGCCGTATGCATTGGCAGTAGCAAGTTCCTGTACTTGCTTGCAGCAGCAGAAATAATCTACAACTACAGCAATAACCAACAGCAGCAGCGTAGATAGATCTAGACCAAATACATTGTCATATCCATCACCATGCTAAAATCTTCTGAGAGTTGTCATGATTGAACTGTCCTTCTATTGGCTGTTCATTATACAAACATCGCAGTCACACTCACAAGCATTTAATCGGGTGTTGATGAGCATGTTTGCAAAAATGTGTCTCCAAAACTAGAACGCCACCAAGCTTCAAACAATCAAAGCCTGCTTTAGAAATGCTGAGATGTGAAAAACTCCAAGGCACAAGACTTCACAAACGAGCACAGACCCCAAAAGCAGCGGATGATGTTGTACGCCACTCCTGTGAAAGATGAGATGACGGATTCTAACTCTGATGGATGGATACAGCAGTCATTGTACGCATCCATCTCTTCTGGCAGCGTGTCAAAGCCCACACACCGCTCTCAGTCCGTCCGAAACAATAAACCTTCACATCCAGCTTCATTGGACCCGAGCTAAAATCAAAGCGGCCCTGACATGTCTTCTAAATCCAATCATAGGTCAATAGCTGGAATGACTGATTGGCTTCAAATCCAATTGCATCTTCCCAAGCCTGTGCTTTGGGCCCTATTAGAGATTGGCATTGGCAGGGCCTGTCTTGGGAGTCCCAGCATCATGGGAAGTGTCTGTCTGCCAGCTCTCTTTAATTGCCTTATTATAGCAGCCAAGAGGTTCTGGATTGGCCGTTGCTTATTAGCCTGATTGAGGTTGGGAACAGAGTGAGATCGAGCTCATCTTATGCTGCTTTGCAATATCAAGCACAGCAGAAACATAAAGAGCAACAAAATACTATTAGAATAAACGGCACAGTCTTTGTTTAATTGCGAGGTTTTAAATGAGCTTGTTTGTTGAGTCACTTTGCTGAGGACAGCTTGTTCTGGTCCATTTTTTATCTTTACAAATATAACTGATTATCAATCGGACTTTTGAACTTTTCGCAGATTACAGAGAAAACCGAGGCAGAGGTTGTGCATGAACGTTTGGTTTAATGACATCATGTCTTTGAATCTGATGAACACGTTTGCTAATAATTGCCTATGCTTGCTGGATGCTGTAAAGGTTTGGCATGCAAATTGATAAGAACTGAATATCACATCATAAACTGTAGAACTGCCTTTCTATGTAGGCTATGTCGTTTTTAAAGACACTGAGACTTTTGATGCATAGCGAGATGTGAAATTGCTGCTTTGTTTACATTGCAGGGAAATATGAATGATATAATTTCATTTTGTTCATAACAATGTGTGCCAAATAAGACATGATAAATGCATTGTGGTGTAAAACACTACATTAGGAACTCACCAGGATTAAAAAGGGTGCAAGTTGGGGTGTTAATGGTTAACACGGGCTGGTCCCATCACTGGGTTCCTCGGCCAGTATTAGCGGCTGTAAAGATAAGCAGCGTTCAGAGTTTGGAGTCCAGAGGCTGTGGCTGCCATTGAAGACGAGGATGATACCAGCAGGTTCTCAGTTACTTTGGTCGGAGCCCTAAAGAAGAGCAGAAGTTAAGAAAGATCTCTGCTGTACATCTGAGGGTAAGAAAGGCCTCTAATGGGGCTTTAATATGGGTAATTCATAAGAGAGCCTTTTATACAAAATTATTTAAGCTATAACAGATGCATTTATAATATATTGAGTCACGATCGTTAAATCATCTGCCATTAGGTTAACTGAAGGTTTTTTTAGAAATAAATACAGACGTGGAAGTGTTTAACATTTTAAAACTTACGATTTAATAGTGTAGCAGGGTTTTTACAGTTAACTATACTAAACTAAAAGCAAAAAAAAATAAAAAATCGTACTTGAAATAAAATGAACTAAAATAAAATAAAATTACAATAAAACTTTTTTACATTTATTTTCACATTTTTATTTAGTTCAACTTGATGCACTAAAATAATTTAATTAATTAACTATTAAAAAAACTAAATATAATAAATTAAATCAAATGAAAAAGAAAAAGAAAAAAAAAACTTTAGAAAATATAAAAACAACTTCTGAAGAACTAAAATCAAAAGCAACATTTTAATTTAGTTTAACTTGTACTAAACTGAAATAAAAATGAATAAAATATATAGGCATTTAAAAGAACTAATAAAAATGACAAAATACACAACAGAAAACAAAAAAAAATTAAACAAAAATTACTTAATTAAAATATATATTAAAAATGTTTTAGATGAAAAAATGTCAAATTAGAAATTCAAATAATCTTAAATTGAAGTATTAAATAATGAACAGCGCTGTGAAATGAACAGATCAACAGAAGCACTGTAATTACCGAGCAATTAACGAGCCAGATCTCAGCAACATGATACAGACGCTCTGAGTACACAAACAGTGAGAGAGGGATCAGAGTAGATAAAAGGTGTAAAGACAGAATTACAGACAAGATGACAAGAACCGAGAGAACAGTGTGTGTCAAGTTAGACCAGACCAGCGAAGAAAATGAGCAGAAAATGTAAAGGAGAAAGTCTTTGAAAACCCAGACAATTATACATGAGATCTCAATAGTTTATTTTATACAGTAATGAGATTAAATTGAGAGCAAATGGAGACTATGAAAAAATTATAAAATGCATGTGGATATTATTGATCATTTGCTCTCGGAAGAAGTTGATGAGAAAAGAGTTCATATTGAGATCTGAGTATTACAATGTTGAGTTTTCTTCTGAAACTCTACAGAAAACATAATTTTAGGCAAAAGATAAGATGCACTTTAGAAGTCTCCATTTAATTGCATTGCTGTTTAGGATCAGTATTGTTATTGTTAACGAATAACTATTAAAAATAATGCTTAATAACTGAAATAAAGCTGAAATAAAGCAAAATACTAAAAACGTTAGATGAAAAACTTAAACCTAAAAAACCTAAATGAAAATTTAAAATGTTGCCTTGGCAACTAACTAAAATAAAATATGTTTAGGCTGAAGTACTAAAACTTAAAACTTAATACAAAAACTAAAAAAGCTAAATAAAAATATATTTAAAAAAAAGTAATAACAAAAAATAACATCAAAAACTAAAACTGAAAAACTGAAACTTAAACTACAATTAAAATCAAAACTGAAAATCAAAACTCAAAAAAGACAGAACTCAAAAAGGAAGACAACATTTTAGACAAAAGAGCATTTAAACGGTTAGTTTAAAAATGTAAATCCTGTCATTAATTACTCACCCTCGTGTTGTTCGAAACCCGTAAGACCTTCGTTCATCTTCGGAAAACAATTTAAGATATTTTTTATGAAATATGAGGGCTCTCTGACCCTCCCATAGACAGCAAGGTAACTACCACCTTCAAGCTCCAGAAAAGTACCAAGATGATCGACAAAGTAGTCCGTGTGACATCAGTGGTTCAACTGTAAAGTTACGAAGCTACGAGAATACTTTTTTGGAACAACACGAGGGTGAGTAATTAATGACAGAATTTTCATTTTTGGGTGAACTAATCCTTTAATCTCATTACTTTAACAGTTGTATATGACAAAGTATATGACAAACTCAAATAAAAGAAAAATTAAAATTTAGAAATTTAGAAATGTTGCCTTGGCAACTACTTGAAATAAAATAAGTTTAAGCTGAAGTACTAAAATGAATCACTTAAACAAAAAATAACTTTTAGCCATAACAGCTAAAAAGAAATATATATATATATATAATAAAAATGACCAAAGAACATAAATACTAAACCTTGAACTAAAATTAAAATGATAACTGAAATTAGAAAAATAAAAATTAATTCAAAATATAATAGTATATAAATAATACTACAACAACACTACATACACAATTGAGATATTTAAAAAGATCCCATTTATGAAATGTCTTTCCAATGGGCAAAAAAAAACACCCTAAAACAGAAAGAGTTCTCCAACTAAAAGGTGAAAGTGCCAACAAAAGTAAGTCATGGGCTTTTTTTCTTGGTTCTAGAGGTGCTATCTCAGTCTCAAGCGGGTGCAATCACTCCTCCGACACATTAATAATTCATCCCAAGGAGTAGTTAATTATTTATGTTAATTGCTAATTTAAGTTTCCTTCCCCAAACACAAAAACACAGGGGGATGGGAGAACAACAAGAGTTAAGGTCAAACAATCAGACACTTCACTCAATCTGTTTAACCCTGCTTTGTTAGCTGCCATCGACTGTGTCACAAGGGACGCTGGAGAACCGCCACATACCGACACAGACGCTTTAATGATGCCCCTTTATCCTGTTTATACTTACCAATGGAATGAGTCAAATCTGTATTTCTTGTGTTGTTTTCAGAACGACAGCGAACACTAGTCTTCAGAGGTCCAGGAGAAAATCTGACCTCTTGCTCTCAGTAACAAGGATTCATCCTGTTGTGGAACACAAATCCAACAGGGAATCTCTGTTACTGGGGTCAAGGTTCAGCATTTCACTTCTTGGAGGTCAGAGGACGCTGGAGACACCTTGAAATGAAGGCTAATGACATGAAAAATGCTAAATAAACAGTGTTAACATGCATTGATTTCTATGAGAGTCCAAAGCTCAAATTGGCTTTTGCATAAAATTATCAGTACAGGAAATATTTTCCCATTCGTTTTTAAGAGAATAAGAGAATGTACAAAGCTCTTGTCTATATTAAATGCTTGACAGTTGGTCTTGACTTAAGAAAATGAGCCGCAAGTTATGTGATATCTTGATAAACTTTCTATCTTCTGTTAACACACACTATATGCTTCATTAGGTAGCCTATTTAAAACCATAAAGCATACTTATTATTAAAAGTATTGCATACTTTTGCAATTATATATATAAATATAGATAGATATAAATAAATAAATAAATAAACTTGGCTCGTTTGGGCACCCTAAATAGCATTAGTTATAAATAAATTAACT
>NW_015546040.1:194505-200746 GCF_001515605.1 Sinocyclocheilus anshuiensis | reverse complement strand
GTATATAATTTAAAAGAAAAAAAATAGTTTATGTGGTTTATAAAAAAAAACGCTGGGAAAATGCATTTAGAAAACTGTTATTTCTATTATCATCATTTATTATTACTATGTATTTTATATATTTATTTAACCAAATGTATATAATGGACACTCTCTTTATGCTTTTTATTTTTGTATTATTATTATTTTCTTTCTTTCTTTATGTGCAATTGAAACCTGTTCTGTGGGGACTGGATTTCTTTGTAGGTATAACTAAAATTATAATAAAAAGACTTTAACCAAAATATTACACATATTATTCAAGAGGGAAAAAACACAGATTATGTGTTTTAAAAAGGTTAAAACATTGGGAAAACGAATTTGGAAAACATGCACAGTCTGTTTACCAGGTTCCACAGAATTTCCCTTTCAACTCCACATTTAAAACCTCCCATCTGCCCCTTCCTTAGTTTCAGCCCACTAGTTCCTGGACAGGATCAGCCCGAGAGAGGAGGGACCGTTGTTGTTTACCTGTCATGGACTGCCTGGCCTCCGCTCTTCAATGCTTCTCCCCTGGGCTCTTCCAATCTCCTCCGTTGTTCCCGAGAGAACAATCCCATTTGACTTTGTTCTTCTCAAACTAGCCGGGGTCTCCAGAGGTTCTCAATTAACTAGCTAGGCAACGCTCCACACGAGATGCCAGAGCAATGCTGTGGAAAGGAACAGAAGTAGGATATCAAACAGACTACAAAACACCCCCAAAGGGTGATAATGGGAAAGAAATATTCACAGTTTAGTTTTATGAAGCTTCTAAGACCCATGTTTTCTTAATTTCTTTTTAAAGCTGCTGTGCTTTATTTCGCCACCATTAATGGAACTGCAATGACTCTGTTCAAACAGGTTTCTCAAACAATTATCCTTCTACTAATTGGTCAGTCAAACAAGTAGCCCCGCCCCCAACATTTTTCAGGCAACATAAAAAACTGAAATATTGAATTATCCCATGTTTTTTTTTTTTGTATTTTAGCATATTAGTGCCAAAAAAGCAAATAAATCCTATTATTTTTTTAAATGTATACATAGGCTATATATATATATATATATATATATATAGTGCTGTCAAATGATTAATCGTGATTGATCGCATCCAAAATAAAAGTTTTTGTTTATGTAATATATGTGTGTGTACTGTGTACATTTATTATGTATATATAAATACACACACGTAAGGTATATATTTTGAAAATATTTACATGTATTTACATGTATATATTTATATAATTTATATTATATATAAATATATTTAATATACCAATATAAAAAAATTCTTAAATATATATACATGCATGTGTGTGTATTTATATATACATAATAAATATACACAGCACACATACATATATTATGTAAACATATGTTTATGATAAGACAAATGCAAAGACAATGACACTGTTGTAATATCCAACAGAAAGCATTTTAGCAACATTATGCATAATGCAAAAACATTTTCCTCAGTAAAAATGACATTAACCTCTTGAAAACACATTGTTTGCTAAATTACTTACATTTTTTTTTATTTTATTTTATAAAAATGTATGCAAAAAAAAAAAAGGTTTAAGCCAAAAAGTTAAAGGTGGTTTAACCATCCTAAGAATGTAATGAAAAAAATATTGAAATGCCTGAAAAAAGTTTTTAAGCAAAAGTGAAATTAAATATGCAAAATATTCTATCTAATGAATAATGCAGAAACGTTTTCCTCAGCATTTTTCATTGTTTGCAAAATTATTTACACTTTTTAATATATATTTGATTAAAATGTCCATTTTTTCAATGACATCGTATCTCTATCAGGTTCTAGACTGCTTACTGTTTCTGGAAATGGACTTATGGGTACTTTCTGATGTCACATTGACCCCCCCTTCCTGCTTCAAATCAAGCCATAAATCACGGTGGCGACATCGCTGTCTTTAAAAAGATTTCAAAGTGCATTCTTGTAAGAAAATGAAAGCATGACCTAGAAGTAAACAACAGTCTTATTGTAAGAGAGAATGGTTGAGTGATACTCTACTCTAAGTAAAACTTTTGATGCTGCATGAAACAGTCTTTGAAGGTTGCAGCATGAGTTTCATTTGCTCAATGGAAAGGAAAGTTAATGGATTTAAATGACATAATTAAGCAGTTAATTGACTCCAAAAACATCAATAGCTTTGATATGCCTCTCAAATTATTATGTACTTTTAAAGCAATTGATCCATGTAACAATACAACACTCTATGAATTTATTTCAGCGCATTTCAGGGTAAAAATATCTAAAATTAAGATAATATGCTCTGACTATTATTATTACATCTGTATTGTTGTGGCCATAAGTATTAATATCTAACTCTTACAGCAAAATGATCACACCAATAGTGTAATTTTACTGTGAAGTAACTAAATATTGTTGCTGATTTCTACAAAGTCTACAATATTGCAGTCGCTGTGTTGTTTTGGCCTACTGTTAATAATCCATATTAAGATTTTTAGGTCAACATGAGATCAAAAGTCAAAGACAAAGCACAATGAATTTGATTTCCCCTCCCTATGATGAACATGTTTTTAAATCAAATTTTTTTTTTGTCAGGTTTAAAAGCAAATTAAATGTGATGTGAGCATCCAGAGAATGTAATGAAACAAAAATATAATTTTCATGAAAAGCATTAAATTGTTGGGGGAAACAATCAGTGACTCAGTAAACCCCCTAAAATATCAGATAATTTGTACTTTTCATATCAAATGTGAAATGGTATAACACCAAGAAAAATACATGATGTGCATGATTTACATACTTTTTACCTTATTTATTAAAATATTGCTTAACGATTGCAATTGTTTGCACAATTACAAGACAACACGATGGAAATAAAAAGCTGAAGGATTGATGGTTAGTTTACCAACTTTAAGGTAATTTTGCTATATCTTTTTTTACAGTATTTGGAAACAAACCAACAAACACATCACAGAATCCATCAAACCCACTGGCAATACTTACTAATGCTTGAGCTGCTGTTTTCCCTCTAAAATTATGTCACTTCCTGGAGAATAATGTCTTCCTCTTAGTTAAAGGGATATTGCAAATGGTTTGGTTTAGTTAGCCCCTGCTGGTAGATGTTGTAACTACACCTTCTGTCTGCAAAACAGCAACTTTCTCCATTAACAACCATGAAACGTTGTATGTATATATATATATATATATATAGCAACATATAAGTCACAAATATTGTATTACAGTTGTTGTCAAAAAATTAAAATGACTATTAATTAAAACTAAAATTATTTCCATCTTTACAAATTTTGAGTGTAATATTTATAATATTTCCATGAAAAGTTGTATGTAGCCTACGTATGTATATATATATATATATATATATATATGTGTGTGTGTGTGTGTGTGTGTGTGTATATATACATATATATATATATATATATATTGCAAGCAACATATGTCACAAATATTATATTACAGTTGTTGTCAAAAAATTTAAATGATTATTAATTAAAACTAAAATGATTTCCATCTTTACAAATTTTGAGTGTAATATTTTATTCAGTATTATAAGATATATACTGTGTGATGGTGACGAAAATATATAAAATACATGAATGAAAATACCATCACTACATTTTTCAGACACTTGCAGCAATGCTTCTAGCCGTTCCTTCACCCTCTCCTCACCCAGAACGCACACGTCAGAATCTGTCTTCATCTACATCACTTGTGTCCCAGCCGCTCCATCTGTCAAAGCCGGATCTCATCCTCTGTGCCAACCCGGAGAAATGGAGGAGGAGCCAAGGAACTAGCTGAAAGACAGAGAGATGAGATAGAGTAAGAAAGAGATGGCAGTAATTTCATTCTGCATCTTTCTGCTTCTCCATGTTGACTTTTATTAGAGGATCAATATTGTGGGAGTTGCAGGCAGATCCATGAGATGGAAAAGCCCTGTAATCACAGATGAAGTGTATCGGCTGTCACTGTCAAAACCCACCCCGGAGTTTGACTCGCGTAGCCTGACTGACCAACCCGCTGACCCCTGGATCACAAATGAGATCTCTTTAATATCTCAGTTGCTTCTCTTACACAGAAACAACGATGCCCGAGATACCAAAGTCTGAACAACCCACCAGTGCTTTAGAAATCAAATGCAGAAAATGCATATCAACACAAAAACGCTATAAAATGTTGCGGGAACACTGTTTTGAAATGTTTCTAAAACATCAACATGGTTAGAATGTCATTTAAAGGTTACAAAAACGTTTCTTACAACATTCTACTAACTTTATTTTCACCCCAAATGTACCAAATGTATAATGTTATTTGAACATTTTTTTGAATATTCTAAGAATGTTAAAATGTCTAATTTTCCTGGTTGTGATTAGAACATTTTTCATTGATGACTAAAATGTTCTACAAATTAATTTTTACCCAAAATATAACATTATTCGAGCATTTATTTTTAATATTCTAGAATGTCTTCTCTCAACATTATGAGAATGTTTACCAAGTGCAAATAACATCATAAGGACATTACCAGAAAGTTTTCTCTCAACATTATGAGAACATATATCAAATATTAATAAAGTTCCATAAACATTACTTTAAGAACATTTTGTCCTAACATTTATATGACTTCAAAAAAGGTTAGTGAGTTGCGAGAACGTTCCCTGAATAGTTAGGTAGCTAACAAAATGTAAAAATCTAGTGTTTATTTTTTCCTAAGGAAACTAGATAATTAAACTTATGCATTTGGCAACTTGCACATCATTCAATTCAATGCATTCATTTAAGTATTTTATCAATTCACATATTCGCTGGGAATCGAACCCACAACCTGTCGTTGCTACTGCCATACGTTACTGTTTGACCTACAGTACTAATACCTCAGGTAAATCTATCATAAAAATGATAATATTTCCCTCTAGGTTGGACCAGAGACATAACTAAGGCACGAAGACGTGCCTTAAAAATTATTGCTCGTTTGGTATTAGTCACCAGCTGCTGTCAGAGATGCTCTTTGGAGGTTTTAAAATTCCTAAGATTGTAATTTCCAAATATAAAAACGAAATAATAAAATCGTAATTACAATATTCAAATTAAATCTTAAAGGAAACCTAAGAAAACAATTTAAGTAAATATGCACTTTTTTGTCAGCTCTAAAATATTTCATCAAGTTAAAGTGCAGTCTTTATAAAATTACTTTTTATAAGTCATTATGAATGACTGGAACATTAATGTAAAATCATTGCTCAAAAGATAACCCAGTTTTAAAAGAGATAAAACATCATTATGACATAATGAACTTTGAGTCAAGGTTAATGTCCATCTTTCTGACAACCTTCCTTCATTCCTTCATTCATGCCCACCTGTCCCTCACTCTCTTTTATCACTTGTTTTCTCTCTTGTCGTCCTTCTTGCTTTCTCTGTGCTATAAGTACCATGCTACTGAATGTATAATTCATACCTGCTAATGGGGGCCCGGTGCTGAACCAGAGCCCCAGGTATCGGCTCTCCGCTCTGGTCACCGGACACCGTGCTGTATGCAGTAACGTATACTTTAATTACGGCTCCGGTGGAAGCAGCACAGGCTCAGGTGTCCGGTGACTTTGAGAATGTGTCAGTGGCCTGGAATGACAGCTGTGAGGGATGAATATGTGCGGATAGGGAAGGTGTGGGTTAAATATTATGCACTGAACTACTGCATCCGTTTTGGAAGACATCAGTCAAACATTAGGTGGAAATGTGGGATTGAGTTATAAAAAAATGCACCAACCATCCCAGCTAACAAAAATATGTTCTAGAAACGTTTAACTAACGTTTCCATTAAGTTATGAAAATGGTAATTCTGCATGTTCAGTGAACATTCAAAGTTTTTAGTAATATAAATAGTTTTCTTTTCTTTTTTTCTTTTTTTGTTTTGTTTTGTTATGCAAACATTCCATTTGATCATTTTGCAAATATTATGGGAATGTTAGTTTTGTATGTTCTCTGAATGTTCTGAAACAAATAGTAAAAAATAAAAAGGGGGGGGAACATTCCATGAATTATGTATAAAATAATGTTTTTATGTTAAAAACAGAATTTAAAGACCTGATAGCTTTGAACAAACTTTCTATTAATGTTATGTTTGTTCAAAACTTTGAAAGAACCTTGCCAGAATGTTTTGCCAAAGTTATGAAAACATTATTTCTGAATGTTCTCTCAACATTTTTTAAAACTTTATATATATAT
>NW_015546040.1:146905-194276 GCF_001515605.1 Sinocyclocheilus anshuiensis | reverse complement strand
ATATAACAAAGAGTGAAAAATTTAAGGGGGTCTGAATACTTTCCGTACCCACTGTATATATATACAGTATATATATATATATTTTTTAAATATACAAAAAATATATTTGCTAAAATATGTTCCACAATATATATTAACGTAAATATATTTTCTACCAATATATGGCCATATTTGGCCAAAATATATTTGTGACCCTGGAGCACAAAAGCAGTCTTAAGTCGCTGGGGTATATTTGTAGCAATAGCCAACAATACATTGTATGGGTCAAAATTATCAATTTTTCTTTTATGCCAAAAATCATTAGGATATTAAGTAAAGATCGTGTTCCATGAAGATATTTAATATATCAAATAAATATATCAAAACTTAATTTTTGATTAGTAATATGCATGGCTAAGAACTTCATTTGGACAACTTTAAAGATGATTTTCTCAATATTTAGATTTTTTTAGTACCCTCAGATTCCAGATTTTGTATCTCAGCCAAATATTGTCCTATTCTAACAAACCATACATCAATAGAAAGCTCAATTTCAAAAAATTGACCCTTATGACTGGTTTTGTGCTCCAGGGTCACATTTGATATATTTAGTATATTTTGCCCTCCATATATTTCAATCTGAGAAAATACATTCGCATATGCCATTTTTTGCTATTTGTTGTCTATAACATGTAAGAATATATTACAAATTTGAATAAAAAAATGTATAAAACCTAAATGTTGGCTACTGTAAGATTGGAAATGTATTTTCTTGCCCATTAAATGCATTTTGAAATATATTTTGGTGTATGAAGGTTGAAACTAAATATATTTTCAATTTTATCTTCACTGTTTACAAAATATATTTGACATATATTTAAAATATGTTTTGGCCAGAGTATTTGATTGATTGATTGATTGATTGATTATTTTTATTTATTTATTTATTTATTTATTGATGTATGGTTATGTATGATATTGAAGCATGTGACAAAAATATTAAAATCACTGTAACACAGACCAAGAGTTACTTTTTTCATAAAACAGCAATATGATAAAAATGCATCTATATTTATTAATAATAACTAGTATTAATGCTAATTAACAATAAACAATTATTTCGCCAAATAAGTAGATAATATGTACACTAAAAAACAACAGTTGTGTAGGATTGTATCTTTGAAACAATTTTGACTCAGAAATTGCGAAAAAAGAATTCACAAATAATAAAAGAAACAAGTAACACATTGAATTAAAGTGCTACAAATACTGTAACACAGGCCTAGAGTGACTTCTACTTCTATAAAACAGCAGCGAATGGCAATATGATAAATTACTATATTAATGATTAATGTTTATAAACAATAAACAATTTGTTTGCCAAATAATTAGTTTGATGGCTGTCTGTGGTTGCCGGGCAACATACCCCATTAAAATAGAATTTAATTAAAGTTCAGAATGTGGATCATCCAATCATATTTTAAAGCCAGAGCTACTGTCATAAAATAATATATAAAGTACTACAGTATTAATAAATGTTAAATACACCAAAAACGTACTGTAGCTTTTTATTTATTCAACAAGGACATATAAAAACAGAAAAAGAAGCCAAAATAGGAACAGAATATTAAAAAATAAAATGAATTTATATTGGTTTAAGCCTGGACTGGCCTTGCTTTGTACAAACAAACAAATAAAAGTCACAAATAAAATCACACACACACACACACACATACACACACACTCACTCACTCACACACACACACACACACACACACACACACACACAAACACGCACACACACACTCTCTCTCACACACACACACACACACACACACATGCAGCAGCTCACACAGAATTCTCAGGTCGTGCCCTTATTGTGTTGCATGGCTTTGGTTTCATCCTGACAAGTGGTAATTGATTCCGCTGTAGGTTGCGCCGGCGGTAAGTGGGGCACGATCTCCAGTTTCACTGAAAACAAATCGCTCTTTTCTGCGGCCTGACCTTCCCTTCCCTCTTCTGTCCAGACCTCACGCTCGTCTCAATCACTCGCATCCTCAGCATCATGTGTGCTGCTATACAGTCTCTTCTGCTCACCCAAAAAATACAGTAAAAACAGTGATATATCATTACAATTAAAACAACTTTTTTCTGTGTGAATATTTGTTAAAATTAAATTTATTTCTGTGATCAAAGCTGTATTTTCAGCATCATTACTCCAGTCTTCAGTGTCACATGATCTTCAGAAATCATTCTAATATGCTGATTTGCTGCTCAAGAAACATTTCTGATTATTATCAATGTTGAAAACAGTTGTGCTGCCCAATATTTTTGTGTGATACATTTTATTTTTCAGGATTCACGGATGAATAAAAGGTAAAAAGAAAAGCATTTATTTGGAGTAGAAATCGTTTGTAACATTATAAATGTCTTTACTGCCACTTTTCATTAATTTAATGCATTTATGTTGAATTACAGTTTTAACTACTTTCAAGAACAACAACAACAACTTTGTTGTTTGACGTGAACACAAAGGCCAAAATTACTATTTTAAAGACTGTGACAGAATTTAAAATGAGCTCAAAAGAAAAAAAAACAAGCAAAATGAAGGTCACAAAGTTAATTTTAAAATGCAATAAAATGAATAATAAATAAGAAGAAAGTACAATAATTACATTCATTAAAGTAAAATAATGCAATGCAATGCATCACAGTTTAAATCATGTTCAGTGGTCTAAAATACTGCAGGATAACCATCAGTTTAAGATGATCTTGTTTCCATCTCTCACTTTGACATCACTGCCCTCTAGTGAAGGACTTCAGCAAATGACCAGGAAAAAGACTTGATTATCCTGAGCTGAGAGGAAAAAACATAACAAATCACAACTAAACTAAAAATAAGTAAATAGATAAATAAATAATGGAAAATATTTTAAAATATTAATATAAAAAAATTAAAACAAAAAATATAATATATATTTTTAAATATATATATGTTCTAAATATTAATTTGAAAAAATTCAGACAGTAGTGAAAACCCTCTATAATATAATGAAATATTTGTGATTTATGTTGCAAAAAAGAAAAATGCTCTATACATCTCTACATGAATATTGCAAAAAGTTCATTGAAATGGACAGCCAGAGTGTTGGGTTTTGTTCTGGATCCTCCAGAATCTGGTTTCAACTCTAACACTGTTATACAAACAAACAAACAAACAAGAAAAGGCTACTTTCTTGGCCACGGCAGGGACACATTTCCTTTGGAGAGACAGTGTGTGTCAGGACACGAGTTTTGACGCTGCCTCACAGAAGTGGTGACTGTGCTCTGAAAGGGTAATGAGTTGCTGGATGCTCTCAGGTCGGCTTCTCCTTTCCCAGCAACCTCCATTGAGGCTCTGATCCTCCGTCTCTGACTGCATTCCCATCCCTCTCTCCTGACACCACGGCCAGAGCAAACACAAATCACTTCCAGCAGGAACACACACTGTTTCTCACCCAAACTTTACAGCTTTTATTACTTGCATCCTAAAGTAATTTGCTTTATTGGAGATTCTTGCATATGCAAGGTTCTAGATATGAATGATTCCTCAAATCATGTGACTATAAAATGGGCCAAAATGCAGAGGAGACCTGCGTGGCTGCGTTTCCCAAAAGCATCGTAAGCCTAAGTCGATCGTAGCTCCATTGGTTTCAATGGGTCTACGATGTAACTAAGCTTACGGTGCCTTTGGGAAACGCAGCCCAGAATAGACTTTGGCCAACAAAAAAACACCCAGATCACCCTGGCAACCAATAAAAGTAGAACATACCAGCTTTTGATTGCTCCTTGAAATTATGTCACTTCCTGTTCCTTATTTCATTTATGACAGCTCAATTTTTGTAGTAGGTACTGCAGTGTTGTTATTGTTAACCAAAATCATAGTAAAACAATTTGAATCATTAATTGGAATAAAGCTGAAATAAAATATAAATATTAGATTTTAAAAAATGTAGAAAAAATTTGAACTTCAAATTTTAAAATGTAAAATTAAAATAACATAACAATAATAATAATGTAAAATAACAATAATAATAAAGCACATGAGAAGTTACTACAATACATTTCAAATAATAATAAATATTATACTAATATATAAATAATAGTGTAAATAAGTGGTGTGACAACATCAGTACTCATGGACTCATGGACATTATTATTTTTATCATATAAATGTGATTGATTTAGAAAACCAAAACCGATTTTATAATGGCAAAGCTATTATATCTATGCATATTTGTTTAAAAATATTTTAAATAGAACTTCATGACTGCCTATATAGACATGTCAAACTGCATATATTATTTCTAACAAAAACACTCTTATATAAAAAAAAAATTACACTATAATTGCATGAAATATTTTTTATATAAGTTTATAATTTGTTTAAACGCACCAATACATTTATTTTCTCATGAAGTGCAGAACGCATCCTACATTTCAGTTCATGCTAATTTCATGAAGAAAAACTTAAAAATGACAAAGTTAAAGCTCTAAATTAATTAAATCTGTATTAATATTGTAAACAAAAAGAAGCTGTAAATAAAAGCTAATATGAATAAATAATATGGAAAAAATACTAAAATAACACTGAGCTACTGTAAATAAGTGATATGATGACATCAAAACTCAAGGACAAAGGTAAATTGCTGTTTCATTTTGAAAAATGTTTTGCATAAGTGTGATTGATCACATGAAATGATGGTGACCAATGCATTTGTCTTCTCATCTTTCTCGTCAGATGCGTCCTGCACTTCAAGTCATGCTAATTTCTTCTCATATGCATGAGGGCTATTTGCATTGGCGCACACATCAGACGTCGTCCGGATTTGGGATGGCCCTTTTGACCCCGTCGAGGAGTGGACAAAGTCATCGGGTGCACTGCTGTGTAAGCAGTGATAAGGCACTTCTTAATGTGTTTGCACAGAAGCTGGAGTAAAAAGGGCCTCTGACGCAGAAGGGCCCACAGCCTGCCGCCGCCTCCACAATGGAGACCCCAACGCCAAACACGGCCCCAAATGTCACACCACGCCTGGACATGGCAGGGAGGGATGAGCGGCCTGATTGGACGGTGTCAGTGTGGGTGTCTCGTTTTAAAAGGCCCGGTGGATGTGGCGTGACGGTAGAGGAAGCGCGGCGTAAAATACTGTAAAGTGCAACACACTTGACAAGCCTTCTCATCTTAGAGGCGCATCAGTGCAAAAGAGTGCGGCAGGTGTACGATTTGCCATTTTGAGACAGAAAATTGAGATTAATTTAGCTCTCATTCACAGCTGGACGGTCTCACCTTCAGGTCACTGAGATGTATAAGGTGGACATGCTGAAACTATTGACCACAGTTGCTCTGCTGACTGTCGCTTCGGTGTTGGATGCTGCTCCGCTGATGCCTGGAGAACCAGCTGATGGAGGTGAGGCAGGTCAAAACCAGCTCACAGTTTACATTCATGCATTTGGTTCAATAAGGTGCTTTTATTTAAAACTACTTACATTGCATTCCATGTGTACATTTAATTAGTGCATGCACTTCCTGGGAAACGAACTAATGACCTTGTCGTTTCACTGCAAGAATGATTTTCTTTCTCAGTATTTTTCCTGTTTTTCAGTACAAATGTTCTTAAATAAAGACACATTTACTTGAGAAGTAAAATGGCCATATAGGTCTATTAGAAATTCAGTTTCTAATAACTTTAACTTTATTTTATCACTTATTTACACATTGTTTGCTGAAAAATCTTCCAAAATTAAGTGAGTTTATGCTTAAAACAAGGAAAAAAATAAAATAATACAAGCAGAAAACAAGCCTTTATATTTTGAGTCATTTTCCTCAAATAAATGTATCTTGATGTAATAATGTTTAGATGTTTGTAATGGAAAACAAGACAAAAATATTAAGAAACTTTTTTTTTTTTTTTTTGCATTGTAGTGCCATGCCATATTTCTGACTCAAGTCAAGTCAGATTTATTTATATAGTGCTTTATACAATACAGACTGATTCACAGTAAGAAACAGCGTTCGTGTTAATTCACCTAAATTCATCAGGGTTTTTGCAGCGATGCCATAGAATATTTTTGGTTCCCCAAAGAACATTCTGGTGGGCGGTTCTCAAAAGAACCATCTTTTCTCAGTGTTAATCTGAAGAACCTTTTTCCACTAAAAAGAATCTTTTGTGGATTGGAAAGGTTTACATGGATGCTAAAGGTTCTTAATGGAAGCATTGATGCCAATAAAGAACCTTTATTTTTAAGAGCGTAGAGGAGACATTTGAGATATTAATGAGATCTCATTTGTGATTTCTCCGTCCTGTGAGATGTTAGTTTCACTGTTGTCAAGCCTACAGACTCAGAGATGGCGCTGGACCAAGATAATTAGTCCAGTGGCGCCAGCTCTTGTGGTCTTCTGTTGGTCTTGTGCTGTCCGCACTTCCAGTGTGTGTGCAAACCTTAAATCTGCCTTCACATTCAGGTTTCCAGCTAAAATTGGCTCAGGAGTTTCAAGTAGGGTTATGAATTAGGTCATTAAGTCTCAGCGGATCTCATTTAGGTTAATTCTGATTGTCTTACAGAACTTCTTGACCTGGATGTGCGCGCACTGTGCACAGTATCTTCACCATGCAACAATAAAGCAGCTGACAGGAAACGCTCTCAGAATGTTCTCTCAATGTTATGAACAAGCATTCTTCCAGTTACATTAATAGAATGTTTGCTTAAAGTTATCTGACATTTAATAATGTTCTCAAAATGTAAAATGGAATGTTCCTTTAACATTCGCATAACCAAAAATGTTTCAAAAAAACTTTTTTTTAAAAATCAGAGAACATTTACAATGTTTTCATAACTTAATGAGAATGTAAATGCACATGCACAAACAGTGTTCTTAAAATAATAAGTTCACTACTGCTAAAATAATCACTACAATTCAGGTCATGCTAATTTAGTACCATATGCATGTATGGAATCTGGTGCACTTTTTCATTGCAACAATGGTCATGACTGCCTTTAACAAGGGTGATAATACCACTCGTATTTTATCAAGAGGCCCTTCAAAGTGTTTTTAATGGAGTGATGGCAAGTTTAGTGTTTACAAACGTCTTTTTTTGTATTTCTGAGTCCAAAAACCCCACCTCTGACATCACCGAGACGCACTGCGGTCGTCCTAACAACTCGCTGACTTCCACAAGACTTCTGTAAACATGACTGCAGGCAGAGAGCGGCTCCACATGTGTTTGTACATGAGTGTGAACACGCAGTTTGTCAGTGTCCACCTCTAAGATCAGAATGATGATGAGGACAAAAGGCATTTATCATCTGTTATACCTTGTATGTTTGTCCAAGCCAAGAAAAGGCCTTTTAAGGGATGTTTGAAGTTTGGGATGTCTCTCTTTTCAAGGTTCTGCAGGGTGTTTCAGTGCATTGGCATTCCCATTGACTTGTTTCTATGGGTATGGGAACAATTCCGTGTCAACAGGACTTAGATCGGTATGCCACTAAATGAGACAAACCCTTTCAGAGGGGATGCATCATTCTGGTACCAACCATAAACTGGAATTTTAGAGACATGCAAACACTTTACTGTAGCTGAAACTAATTCAATTGCATTCCATTGAGCTCCAAAGGAGTTTAAAAATGAGGTTAAAGGGTTAGATCGCTCATCATTTACTCACCTTCGTGTTTTTTCAAACTTGTATGACTTTGTTTTTTCATGTGAAACACATACGACGATATTTTGAAGAATATGAGGTCCGTTCTCATTGACTTCCATTGTATTCTTTGTCTATATGATGGAAGTCAATGGGAACCGAAACTGTTTGGTTAACAAAAGTTCAAAATATCAAAAAATTCCAAAAAAGAAAGAAAGCCATACAGGTTAGGAATGACACCAGGGTGAGTAAATGATGAATTAATTTTCATTTCACCAACCCTTTAAAGCAGCTGCATTGTGATGCTTTGATAACTTTGTGAATCATTTCTTTCAAACCAGTATTTTGGAGCATATCAAACTGCCAAAGTCACATGATTTCAGTAAGAGATTTTCACACATTGTTACTTCACAATTGTTTCAAAATGTTTCGAAATGTCAGTGGTTTGCCATTGGGACAGTGAACCATTGAACCAGTGTCTAATAGGGCACTAATAATAGTCTCTAACTGGCCTGTTTAGACTAGCCAAAAAAAAAAAAAAAACATTTATGCATGTTTTGGCTTGAGTTTTGTTGCATTTACACAGTTTTGACCAGCGTGTGGCGTTTCGAGCACTACGAAACGGTAAACCATTGGTTCAATTGAGTCAACGCTTCGGAAAAGTTCGTTTACTATTTAAAATCATTCTGATTGTACACTGACTTCTAATAAGGCGAATGGTTGTTTCTTTCCCATGCTTCCCGCCAAATGTGGAGAGCGGGTACGGAATTCTGCGAAAAGGGCGGATTGCTTTTTGGCTGCAACACATAACTGAAAGTGGCTCCAAAGTCGCGGAGCTACAGTTGCTTTAACGGATTTAAAAAATGCCTTAAAGTATCGGTATTTCCTTCCAGATCCACAGAGGAATATTGAGGAAAATGCAGCACAAGTGACGAGGATTTTCGAGAAGCTACTGAAGACCAGACCAATGACGACATTTCCAGCCAGAGATGGAAAAACCGTAGTGATGAAAGCATTAGACGAAATAATCACAGTGACAACTATCCCAAATATCAGAGACAAAACCTTAGACACGGGTGTCAATAATCCATTAAAGACACTAACACTTCTTTCTGATGGACACGAGGAGATTCGTGATGGATCTCTGAGCATTGACCGCACAAACAGTTCACCCGATTCCCGGCGGCAAACAGAGAAGAACAGACTGTTCAGACTGTCAAAGCTGATTGATTCAAACGAGCACGGCGACGCTCCATCAGCAGCCGAACAATCAGATCCGGCCGCTCGAGAGGAGCTGGTGAAGATGCTGAGTGCACTTGAAGAGCTTCACAAGTTAATGAACAGCACACTGAGCCATCGAATCACCTTCATAACCAGAGGTGTGTCAAAAATAGACATTTTAAAAAGATTTCATTTTGTCTGTTTCAAATAAATGCTGTTCTTCTGAACTTTGTTTATCTAGGAATCCTGAAAAATTAAATGTATCACTTTCCACAAAAATATTGTGCAGCACAACTGTTTTCAACATTGATAATAATCAGAAATGTTTCTTGAGCAGCAAATCAGCATATTAGAATGATTTCTGAAGATCATGTGACACTGAAGACTGGAGTAATGATGCTGAAAATTCAGCTGCGCATCACAGAAATAAATTACATTTTAACACCTATTCACATAGAAAACACCTATTTTAAATTGTAATAATATGTCACAATTTTCACTGTTTTTTCTATTAGTGTAATTGTAAAGAAAAATTAAAACCATTAATAATATTTTTGCTATTTGAAATAAAGTTGAAATTAAATTGATGAAATAATTACAAATGTTGTCTTTGCAACTAATTGAAAGAAAGTTTAAGCTTAAGTATTAAAATTACTAAAACAAATAGAACTATTAAAAAAAATTAAAATGAAAAAAGCATATTAAAATCGACTTGAACTTAAACAAGTAGTAAAACTGAAAATATAAAAATAAAATCTTAATACAAAATATTAATACTGTAATAGTATATAAATAATATTAAAATAATAATAATAACACTAGTATTTTTGATCAAATAAATGCAGCCTTGGTGAGCAGAAGAGACTTCTTTCAAAAAACATTTAAAATCTTACCGACCTCAAACTTTTGAATGATTTAATATTGAATGCAATTTAGTTTAATTAAATCTTGCCTCTTATTGTTTTTGTTTTTTTTCTTCGTCAAAGGAAATAGCAACGGACGAAGTACTGGGAAGAAGAACAAAATGGTATGATCAGATATTAAAATAAATAAATAAATTATATTTACAGTATATTTATAAATATATAAAAAGTCCAATTTGTGCTTTATGCTATAATTAGTGTTTTCTAACCTGCAGACAGTTACAGATGGAAACCTGAAATCCACCACAGCGACCTCTATAGACGGCGGTGGGATTTCACCGAAGGCCAGCACTGACCAAATGGATCCCAAACTCAACGGAAAAGCCTTTAAACAGTCTCTTCCATCAGCTAAGAAAACCAACAAGCGAGGTATGATGCAAACCAACTGGTCTGGATAACAAAAACTTGCCATGTGCATGATAAAAAATAAAATAAACTGTTTATCTTTCTCCAAAAACAGTGTGCTTCTGGAAGTACTGCTCTCAGAACTGAGATGAGCAGCTCATTTCTCCCTCATTTCACCAAGCAACAAATCCTGTTCTCAAACAGAGATGCTTAAACTCTTCTCAAAGGACCACCAATAACACGACTGACCCCTCTGACCTCTGTGACGTGTGTACCTTTGACTTTGTGCACGAAATACTCTTAACGCTCTTCGCTGTTGCAAGCTCCAATAAAAATGACAAAGCATGCAAAAAACTACTGTGATAATAAAGAGAACTTTATTTTTCTACAGTTATCTCTCTCGGTGATCATTGCAAAATAAGACCGTATTTAAAGAGTGACGTGCGTCACTGTACTAGCGTTTGCACAAGTTCTCCGAGCGCAAACGTAGAGGTCACTATGGTGATGATGAGGTAGCAAGTCGACTAGAAAGACAAGCTGTTGATATTACGCCTTTGAAATTGATCTGATTGCTCAAAGAGCTGCGGTTGCTTGGGTGACGTTCACTGAGTTCCTGCAGAATACAAGAGAACGAGTCAAAAGAAGTTCAGCACCACCAGAGTCTTTCATTTCGTTCGTCTCTCGTATCAAGCTCTCAATCTTCACATGACCCTCGTTCATCACGGGGATAGGAGATTAAAAACCATGAAGACTTAATGATGAATTCTGATTAGTTTAATTAAAGTCTTCTCGTCAGAGCTTCATAAGGCGTTCCCGCAAGGTTACGTAGTTGCATAAATAGCGTGTTTTAACAAGTTCTGTGCATCGATTAAAACAACAACAGCAATCAAATATAAAGGAAGAAGCAGTTTCATCCTAAACTTGGAAAGTCAAAACAATTACAATCAGTAACGTAATTAGTAAACGTGTGGATAATAGCCTCGTGTGATGATACAAAAGGAGAGTTTCATTAAACATATATGGTGGTGATATTGTAAAATAAACAGGATTTCTTTAAATAGAAAATGCAAATAGAAAATGTGTGAAAATATGCTGGCCTGACCAGAAGAAGCGTAAGTAAATATTCAAATATGCAAAAAATAGAAAGAATAATCCAGAAATATAGAGATCCATAGCTTAAAGGTGATTGAGATTTGGTCAAGGCCTTGGTGAATATAATGAATGTGCCATATCTAGTCTATCTATATCATCTATGAAGACAGATCAATTGTTAAGAGTATTTTATCTCTGCGTCTGGTCTTATACTATTTTCCTGGCCCTGCCATTGATTGAAGGAAAACGTATGCCAGTCTACTGATTTATGATCAATATACCATAGTATTAGTGCAGCTCCACCAGTGAGCGCACGCACACACACACACACACACACACACACACACACATACACACAAGCATGTGACGGTGCTCTGAGCTACCAGTACTTGTCTGGTCATCCTGAACTATTTGATCTTTTTGGCGACGTCCAGGTAAGCGAACTCGATCTCACGCTCAGCAGGACAGGTGTTCATGAACTCCTCTCTCTTGTAAGCATTATTCAAATATCGCCAAACCCCGGTCATCTCAGCAGGAATCTCAAAACCCCTGTACTTCCTGGCAACAATCTGCAACACAGAGTATGGAGGCGGTAAAACTGGAAATCCAGCATATGCATTTTTGCCGAGTAAAAATGTGTGCATGCCAAAAACACTGGCTCTAAAATGTGTGCGAAAATATTTTTCATAAATTGAAATAAAATTAAACAAAACAAATATAAATATAATTATTAGATGAAAAATATAAAGTGGCAACTAACTGAAATAAATTAAGTTTATAAATTTAAATACTAAAATTACGAAAACTAAAACAAAAAAATGCTAAATACACACACACACACACACTAAAAATAACAAAAGCAGATAACAAATTACTAAAACAGAAATAAAAATCAATAAGAGATAAATAAAAATATATAAAAAAGTAATAATACTTTTTAAATAAAATGTCAGAAGCTCACATTAAAATTTCTAAAACTAAAATTAAAATGAAAACTTCAAAAATAAAAGCCAATTCAAAATATTAATAAATACTATAATTAATAAATATTAATAAAGACTATAAATGTAATAAATAGTACTAAAACAACACTACACTATCCTCAATAACCATAGTCAAAAAGTCCTAAAGAAATGTGTACAGAATTGCAAATGAAATTCCCATCATTATTCGTAAGCAAAAGTATCTTAATGGAGTTAAACAAGATCCTGATATCCACTAAATTCATATACAATTTAGTTGATCAGAATAACATTAAAATCATTTTATTCTATTAGGAATCATAACTGTCCTACATTTATATTTATGCATCTTTTCCAAAGTGACATACTGTACATTGCATTCAATACATTGCATTTTATCAGTTAATAAATCCAACAAGACATTTAAATGAACTAATATTAAAAATAATGAAATAATATCAATTTCTGGATATTAATTTTGCTAAATTAAAATTAATCTTTAAAAACACAAATTTACATTGCATTCAATACATTTTATCAGCTAATACATTTGATGGAAATTGAACCCCGCAACCTTAGCGTTGCGTGCGTGATGCTCTACAGCGTGAGCTACAGGAACGTCCTAATGGAAATATGTGTTCTTGTGTCTTTATCTGTGAATTCTGTGCTTCACCTCTTGAGGTCCACAGTGGTGACGTTGAAGATGACTCCTTTCAGCCAGAGGATCATGAAGAGTCTCTGAGAGAAGGGACAGTTCCCGATACTCTCTCCATCACTGCCGGCCTGAGAGACACACACATTATCCCATCATTCCTTCCACTACAGACGTCAGTGCTCTTCAAGAGACGAGAGTACAGTGTGTTTGAAGCTTGAGCTTTTGATTTGGTTTGCTCTGCACAGCAAACACTTCCTAATGCATGAAGACACTGTATGATGAAATGAGGATTTTAAAATGAAGTTTAAAATATAAATTACTTAAATTATATATATATTTTTTTTAGTCAAATAGTTAAGCTCCAAGATGTACAGAAAATCCAGAATAATACAGAAGTCATTAAAAAGACCTGACATATTATGAAATATATTTAAGTGTTTTATATTATTATAAGTGATTTAAATATGCAATGGTACACATTCGGCTAAAGTAATTACTTTATGTGGTTATTAACACTTAGATCTAGATAAATTCAAAATCCAAACAAGCTTCTTTTATCATCTTGTTTGACATCAATTAAATGCCGAAAAAAGGTTAATCAGAGGATGTAAAAAAAAAAAAAATGAAAATTGTGTCATCATTTACTCTTCCTCCACTTTTTTTCACAGTTTCTTTGCTGCCAACTTTGGGTATCTTAAAAAAATGTACCAGGGTTAATGAATGTAATAAGGATCTGAGGCAATGGCAGGTGAAGCGATAGTAAGTACCGTGGTGGGACCAGTCGTTCCTCGAGAAACTCCTCGATCTTGTTGACGTCCACCAGCACCTCTCCGTTGAAGGTCATGAATGGAGGGTTGGTTCCTGGAGCGAGATCCTGCAGATCCGCCGGCTTTCTGTGTGACACGGACCAACAAACCTGCCATCACCAGTGTTGCTATTGCTAACTAAAACTACAGCAGAGATGCTCAAATCCAGGGCATGTGGGCCAAAGTTGGACGACATTTGATTTGGCCCACCATACCATATCACAAGAAAATATTAAGAATAAATAAAAAATATTTATTCACATATTTTATTATTGTGTAAAAATATATTTACATTTCTGTCTAATTATTTATGCACTTTTCATGTAATATATTTTAATATAATATAGCTGGATATAGTGTAACATTACCCTTCATATTGAAAAGTTTGGGAACCTCTGAAAATATTTTTCATAAATTGAAATAAAATTAAACAAAACAAATATAAATATAATTATTAGATGAAAAATATAAAGTGGCAACTAACTGAAATAAATTAAGTTTATAAATTTAAATACTAAAATTACGAAAACTAAAACAAAAAAATGCTAAATACACACACACACACACACTAAAAATAACAAAAGCAGATAACAAATTACTAAAACAGAAATAAAAATCAATAAGAGATAAATAAAAATATATAAAAAAGTAATAATACTTTTTAAATAAAATGTCAGAAGCTCACATTAAAATTTCTAAAACTAAAATTAAAATGAAAACTTCAAAAATAAAAGCCAATTCAAAATATTAATAAATACTATAATTAATAAATATTAATAAAGACTATAAATGTAATAAATAGTACTAAAACAACACTACACTATCCTCAATAACCATAGTCAAAAAGTCCTAAAGAAATGTGTACAGAATTGCAAATGAAATTCCCATCATTATTCGTAAGCAAAAGTATCTTAATGGAGTTAAACAAGATCCTGATATCCACTAAATTCATATACAATTTAGTTGATCAGAATAACATTAAAATCATTTTATTCTATTAGGAATCATAACTGTCCTACATTTATATTTATGCATCTTTTCCAAAGTGACATACTGTACATTGCATTCAATACATTGCATTTTATCAGTTAATAAATCCAACAAGACATTTAAATGAACTAATATTAAAAATAATGAAATAATATCAATTTCTGGATATTAATTTTGCTAAATTAAAATTAATCTTTAAAAACACAAATTTACATTGCATTCAATACATTTTATCAGCTAATACATTTGATGGAAATTGAACCCCGCAACCTTAGCGTTGCGTGCGTGATGCTCTACAGCGTGAGCTACAGGAACGTCCTAATGGAAATATGTGTTCTTGTGTCTTTATCTGTGAATTCTGTGCTTCACCTCTTGAGGTCCACAGTGGTGACGTTGAAGATGACTCCTTTCAGCCAGAGGATCATGAAGAGTCTCTGAGAGAAGGGACAGTTCCCGATACTCTCTCCATCACTGCCGGCCTGAGAGACACACACATTATCCCATCATTCCTTCCACTACAGACGTCAGTGCTCTTCAAGAGACGAGAGTACAGTGTGTTTGAAGCTTGAGCTTTTGATTTGGTTTGCTCTGCACAGCAAACACTTCCTAATGCATGAAGACACTGTATGATGAAATGAGGATTTTAAAATGAAGTTTAAAATATAAATTACTTAAATTATATATATATTTTTTTTAGTCAAATAGTTAAGCTCCAAGATGTACAGAAAATCCAGAATAATACAGAAGTCATTAAAAAGACCTGACATATTATGAAATATATTTAAGTGTTTTATATTATTATAAGTGATTTAAATATGCAATGGTACACATTCGGCTAAAGTAATTACTTTATGTGGTTATTAACACTTAGATCTAGATAAATTCAAAATCCAAACAAGCTTCTTTTATCATCTTGTTTGACATCAATTAAATGCCGAAAAAAGGTTAATCAGAGGATGTAAAAAAAAAAAAAATGAAAATTGTGTCATCATTTACTCTTCCTCCACTTTTTTTCACAGTTTCTTTCTTTTGTTAAGCACAAAAGAAGATATTTTGAAGAATGTTGGTAACTAAACAGTTGACGGTAGCCATTGACTTCTATAGTATTTTTTACTTCTATAGTATTTGTAGTATATTTTAGTAGTATAGTATTTTTTCGACTTCTATAGTATAACTATGAATGGCTACCGTCAACTGTTTGGTTACCAACATTCTTCAAAATATGAAAATTGTGTCATCATTTACTCTTCCTCCACTTTTTTTCACAGTTTCTTTCTTTTGTTGATGGTAGCTTTTAACTTAATTAGTATTTTTTCCATACTATGTAAGTCAATGGCTACCATCAACTGCTAGGTTACCAGCATTCTTTAAAATATCGTCTTTTGTTGATGGTAGCCATTGACTTCCAGAGTATTTGTCTATACTATAGAAGTCAATGGCTACCGTCAACCATTTGGTTGCCAACATTCTTCAAAATATTTTCTTTTTTTTGATGGTAGCCATTGACTTCTATAGTATTTTTTTCCTCCATACTATGGAAATCAATGCTACTGTCATCTGTTTGGATACCAATATTTTTCACAAAGTATCTTCTTTTGTTGATGGTAGCTTTTGACTTAATTAGTATTTTTCCATACTATGTAAGTCAATGGCTACCGCCAACTGCTAGGTTATGAATATTCTTCAAAAGACCATCTTTTGTTGATGGTAGCCATTTACTTCCAGAATATTTTTTCCATACCACAGAAGTCGATAGCTACCGTCACCTGCATGGTTACCAATATTTTCAACATAGCTTCTTTTGGTGACATAACATCTATAGTATGAAAGTCAATGGCTACCATCAACTGTTTACCAACATTCTCCCAAATGTCTTCTTTTGTTGATGTAGCCATTGACTTCCATAGTATTTCCCCCCGTACTATGGAAGTCAATGGCTACCATCAACTTTTTGGTTACCTGCATTCTTCAAAATATCTTCTTTTGTGTTCAACATCTGAAGAAACTCATTCATGTTTGGAACAACATGATGGTGAGTAAATGATTGAACCACACAATACATTACGAAAAACCATTAAGGAGCTAAATAAGCTTAGACTGACAAACATCACAAGATATTTATTCAGAGCACAGTAGTTAGGAACACTTTCCGCAATGTTTGAGACTTTGAGTCAATAGTAAATATTGCTGTTTCCTATTCATATGCTCAAAATATGAAAAACAAGGTCATTAGCTCTTCAAAGATTCAATGTGAGAACATCTTACCTTCACAAACAGCTCAATGCTAGGAAAGCCCAGTTTTTTAGCTGCTACATCAAACCAAGCCATCAGGAAATATGGCTGCAGATATACTGCTTTCACATGTCTCACACGTCAAATCAGCTTCTCAAATGCTTTCTCTGCATGTATAAAAATGTCTTTTGTCTTTGTGCATCCACAATGGCTGATTTAATTTGGTAAGAGTCTGTCTTCATTTTCTGTGGGTGGAGAAAACGGTCAAACGCGCAGGACGAGACACTGAGACGTTTGTTCATTGTTATCAGCAATAGAGACGCCGTTCATGAGACGTGTGTTATGAAAGCATTTTACAGATCAACATTGTAAAAAATGTTCTTTATGATGATGGGAATCTCTATTATGATTTCCAGTGCAATAGAAATAAGCTATATGCATTACCATATGAAGGGTAATTACAAAACAAATGAGTTTTGCAGTGGTGTAAATATGCGTCTGCTGTTGTGTTTTTGTATGTCTGGATTGATTTATTACTGTGCTACTGTATTTATGAGTCTGGAGGTTGTGAATTAATATGGTCACCTGAAGATAAGCTGCCCATATTAACAGGCTAAAAAAAGTCTTTGATGAAGGAAAATCATACCGGCAGCATAAACATAACACCAGCAGAGGGCAGAGCTTCATTTTTAAGGGGTACTGCTATTAATCAGGCTGTGTGCTCATGTCAAAGTGTGTGTCAGTTCATAAAAAAAATAATATATATTAAAAACCTGATTTAATAAGCCACATTTGAATATAAGCATACCTGTAACGGGACAGCAATTACATTATATTAATTCAGTTGTAGCATTAACTTCACTGTGAGGCAATAAACACCAGCCTAGCAACCATCCAGAGCACCCTAGCAACCACACAGCATCATAACGGTGAGTTTTGCACATTCAGGAATCATATTATTTTTTTGAACGGAGAACAAAACAAACACTCGGTTCGGTCAAAAACTCCGATCCCCTCAGACCAACAAACATGTTAATCAGATTAATGTGTGGAGGAATGCTGGGACACGATTAACCCACTACACTATTCACTTACAAACACATTATTCACTCAGAAAAATATGAGCAGAGGCAAAACACATCACTCGAGGCAATAAAGAATAAGAATCAGCCGTTTGTCGCTGAATAACAGGCACAGGTGCATCTTTGATTAGATAACTGTCAGGACATGCCATCCATCACCTAGATCCTGTTACCAAAGCAAAACTACTACAATAAACACAAACCAATCATGAGACCCAAACTGATGCTTGTTTTGATTTGTTAGTGATCTGAAATGTAGAGTGAGTTGAAACGCGCACAAAGGCCATCTTTGTTACGGGAATCGCTCTGCAGAAACATACGGGTCGGATTTAAGGGCATTTTTAGCAGGCTTAACGTCCCGCTGGTCAGCCTCCTTCATACAACAAGAATTTGGCTGACGTGAGAGCTTTGTTCCGAATGTTTCAAACAATTCTAAAAAATAATACATAAATAAATAAAACTATTACTGTAGTTTTGCTTGATTAAGAACAACAAGGTTTAACAAACAAAATAAAACACATTTAAAATAAAATATAAAATAAACAATTGTTAAATAAATAAATAAATAAATAATACAAACTACTATTGATGTAGTTTGGCTGGTTAAGAACAAAGTTTAACAAATAAAATAAAGATAAATAACAATTAAAATAAAATACTATAAAAACGACTTTTGCTGTAGGTTTGCTTATTGCAGCAACAAAGTCTAACAAACAAAATAAAATACATTTAAAACAAAATAAATAAAAAAATGTATAATTAAATGATTATTTAAATAAATAATAGTAGTTTTGCTTGGTTAAGAGCCACGCTCACAGTTAAATTAAATGAAGTAGAAATAAATACATATATACATGAATCTACACGTAAAAAAAAAAAAAAAGAAAATTAAATAAATAAAACCATCTATTGCTGTAGTTTTAAGAAAGAGAAAGTTTTACACCTGAATACCAGTGCCCATCTAATGTTATGTTTTTAGTATGTTTTATTGCATAATCTTTGGTAAACTTAAGTCTACATAACAGTTGAAAAAGTTTGATTCTTGATTAATATTATTGATTAAGAATCAAACTCACAGTTAAATTTAAACAAACAAACAAACAAATAAATAAATATTTAACATCTAGATACTTCTATTTCGCACTATAATGTTGCATAATCTTTGATAAAGAAGTCAAGGCAATAGAAGTTAATTGCAAAAGTGATACCTAAAGCCAATTATTTTCTAATGTTTGTTGAGAGGATACTTTATATGGTATTTTCTATTGGAACGTTCTAGAATCAAGAAAGAAACACCACAGTGGGTTGTGTCAGATTCATTTTTAGCTCACCAATCAATCCATCAGCTCAACAACAGCCGAGAATAATCTCAATTAACTAAGTGCATTATATCACCAGCAGCATCCATTTATACAGCACACCACAACACATGGTGGCAATTATGACTTCAGACTTTGGCTTGAACCTTAAGCCTTAATATACTACTTCAGATATACTGTTTATGTCATATGAACCACTGTAATTAAAACACCTTGCAACTGAGTTTAAGCTATTGCAGTTTGTCTTCAGATCAGTGACTGTAAAGGCCAGTTAAAGTGCATTAGCTACCAGTATATGGTATATTTTTGGCACTTTCATGCTGGTTTTGGCCGGTCATCCTGCAATAATACTGTGATCAAGTTAATGCACCTGCAACAATAACCAGCTTAACCAACTTGTTCCAGTAACACTGCCCTGGACTGGGAATTACAGTCTAGTTTTCTAGAAGCGGGATGACAGACCAATTAACCAGTAGAGCAAAGACACTAATGCAATTAGGGTTAGTGATAGTAACACCATCTGCTGAGCAGAAGGACATGCTGTCATTGTAGGAAACTGTGTGCTAATGTTGCTAACAAGACAGCCTGATCATTGTCATTCCTACAATCAGACTCAGTGCATTATTCTGTCAGCATTTCTACAAATATCTGAATTTTGTTTGCCTTTTTACAGTTTATATGTATGTGACGAAAATGTACCACAGTGATCAGTTCCCACCAACATTTTATAATATTTCTTTTTACCAGTGTTATTTTACTATTATTTATATACTATTATAGTATCAATCTTTTTATTAATTAAAAGTTTTTATCTGTAATTTTATTTTATTTAATTTCAGTTATTATTATTCATAATTACTTTTTTTAAATGATAAATTATCAATTGGTTTTTAGTTAACAATAACAATAGGCTACTGCTACAGTAAAAGTGCAGTAGCATATTTGATTTAAAAACAGTAAAAATTGGGAAATATTATTACAATCTAAAATAAATGTTTTTTTAAGTAAATATGTTGTAAAATGTAATTTATTTCTGTGATGCGCAGCTGAATTTTCAGCATCATTACTCCAGTCTTCAGTGTCACATGATTCTTCAGAAATCATTCTAATATGCTGATTTGCTGCTCAAGAAACATTTCTGATTATTATTGATGTTACAAACATTTAATTGCTCCATATTTTTGTGTAAACTGTGATACAGTTTATTTGTCAGGATTCTTTGATGAATAGAAAGTTCAAAAGCAGAATTTATTTGAACATTTTTGTAACATTATAAATGTCGACTCTCACTTTTGATGAATGTAATGCATCCTTGCTAAATAAAAGCATTAACTTTTCATTGACCCCAAACTTAGGGTTATGAAACAACCTTCCTTAAAGCTTAAAATTAAAGCTTCTGACACTTTTCAGATTGCACACTGCCATAATAGACCTACAGTTGAAGGCCTGTTTTTTTCTCTCTCGTTAACTTCTAATACTCCTATATACAGATAAATCTTGGCCATCATCTGGCTATAAACAGTAGAAGGTACCTTCACATAGAGGGCGATCTGCAGGTCATGTGGATGGCCCTCCTGTTGAGCTGGATTCTCCATTTTTGTCGTATTTTCCGAGTTTTTTTCCTCTTCCTGTTGAACTACAGCAGCTGCAGGGCATCCATTCACCATAATGACCTCTTGAACTTTGGCCTTGATATTCACCTCCCCTTCACTGCTGCCGCTCACGCTTCTGACCCGACTGCCGAGGGGCTTCGACGGCTCTTGGAAATGAGCATCCGAGCTCACCCTGCCCTTCAACCAGGCAGCTTCAGAAATCATTCTAATATGCTGATTTGCTGCTCAAGAAACATTTCTGATTATTATTGATGTTACAAACATGTAATTGCTCCATATTCTTGTGTAATACTCCTATATACAGATAAATCTTGGCCATCATCTGGCTATAAACAGTAGAAGGTACCTTCACATAGAGGGCGATCTGCAGGTCATGTGGATGGCCCTCCTGTTGAGCTGGATTCTCCATCTTTGTCGTATTTTCCGAGTTTTTTTCCTCTTCCTGTTGAACTACAGCAGCTGCAGGGCATCCATTCACCATAATGACCTCTTAATAGACCTACAGTTGAAGGCCTGTTTAATTCTCTCTCGTTAACTTCTAATACTCCTATATACAGATAAATCTTGGCCATCATCTGGCTATAAACAGTAGAAGGTACCTTCACATAGAGGGCGATCTGCAGGTCATGTGGATGGCCCTCCTGTTGAGCTGGATTCTCCATCTTTGTCGTATTTTCCGAGTTTTTTTCCTCTTCCTGTTGAACTACAGCAGCTGCAGGGCATCCATTCACCATAATGACCTCTTGAACTTTGGCCTTGATATTCACCTCCCCTTCACTGCTGCCGCTCACGCTTCTGACCCGACTGCCGAGGGGCTTCGACGGCTCTTGGAAATGAGCATCCGAGCTCACCCTGCCCTTCAACCAGGCAGGTATGGTGACTTTACGCCCCCCCTGGGCTTTCCTCCTGGGCTCATCTTCAATGACAGCCTTGAGCTCTTCTAGCCAGTTCCCCGCCCCCTCCTCTATAGGTGCTGGCACTTCTTGTTTTGGCTGTTCCTTTGCAGCTTCACCTCCCTCTGCGACCTCCCGTTTGCTATTGCCCAGCTGTTCCTGCTTCTTGCACACACCCTCTTCTACAACTTCAGGATCATCAAGTGGCTGTTCCGCCTTTGTACAGCTTCCCTCATCTATAAGAAGCTCCTCCTTCTTGACCAGCTCTTCTGTAATCTCTACAACTCTTTGAGCATCATCTTGAATCTTTTTGATGCCTTCTGCCTCTTTATCAGCTCCTCTTGTCTCCTCAGGTCCATTGACAATAGGTGATTCGGTATCTGCTACTATTTTTTCACAATTCTCCAGATTGGTGTCACTCACCACCTGTTCAATCCGCTCTAGTCTTTCATATTCTTGCACGATGCTTTCCACCAACTGATCTGAATTCTGGACCATCTCCTCTATGGTTCCACCAATCATATCAGTTGATGGTTGCTCTGTTGCAATCCAGTCAATCGACCTTTCTTCTGCTGCATTGTAAGTGGTCTTTTCATCACTAGTTGTCTCGAAGGCATCATTGTGCATTGGCTGTCCAACTGCTATACAGTCCTCCAATAAAGGCACCTCGGCTGTAGACTGTTCTTTGCCAACATTATCAAATGTTGCTGTTTCTCCCTCTTCCCCAAGACTCTGAAAGTCTTCTATAGATTCTCCTTCACTGGTAGAAACCGTCCGTGGCTCTTCGTCTACACACTCATCATCCCAACTTTCCACCTTCACCTCTTCATGCTCCTCTTCTTGCGAAAGTATGTCACTCTTTACTTGCTGAATTTGATCCTCTCTGGACTTGTTTTTTATTTTTTCAAGGAGGCTACAGGTAAACTCTCTTACCTCAGACAGGAGCAGCTCCTGATGTTCCTGTGTCTCCGTCTGCCTTTCGCTCAAGGTTTGCATTTGTGGTTCATCGCTTTCCTTTTCGTCTTCATACAGCATTTCCAACTTGTGATCTGCTCGATCCTTGTCCAGTTCTTTCAATGTTCCTCCAAGCTCTTCAGCTTCGTTTCGAAGTTCTGGAACTTGTGTTTGTGTTGTCCTTGGCAGTTCAACTGTTACCTGTAGCTCAGGCGTTGTTAGTTTGGCGGTTATGTCCACTTCTTCCTCCATCTCTCCAGCATTTAACTCATTTTGCAGAACCACTGTCTCTTGGCCAACTTGGTCCTCTACATCTTCCATATTATCCTCTTCCTCTGTTTTATGAATGATCACGTCTGTTGAGGGCATTGCGTTGCTTTCTCCACCATCATCATCTCCAATGTTGATATCCTCGTCCACCTCTTCGGCCAGTTCAACCTCATCCTCCTCCTCCTCTTCCTCTCCAGTCCTCCGATCTTCCATCTCCATGCACGACCCTACAGGACTGTGGATGACAGCTCCGTTAGAAATCTCCATGTTGATACTCATATCGTTTCTGGCCTGGGCCATAATTCACTATGTTCACTATGACTATGTAGAATTTGTAGAACTAGCACACCAAAGCTCTTCTGTCTACTTCTGCAGTCTATGTTCTGTAAAGGTAACTAGGACTTACTCTCTCTCCCACCCTTTTTCCTCTGGAGGATTATGGTAAATTTCACATTCTGATCCCCACATGACTTGCCTGCCCTCTCAAATCCGCTCCAATGGGAGCCTGGTCAGCTCAAGATGATCGGTTTAAGGGTAGGGCAGGTATTTAAAGTAGTGAATTGGAATTCTCCATCTTGTTTGCTACCTTAGATGAACTGAAAATAAATAAATAATATGTGGGTATCTTTTGGGCCCGTTTTATTTGGATTTTAAGCTTGTGACCTGCAAGAGTGAACTGAAAAAAAAAAAAAAAAATAATAATAATAATAATAAAAAAATATATATATATATTTTTTTTTCTGAACTTTTAAAAAAAAATTTCAAACAAGTATTTTTCAGGGAAACTTTGCTTTACTGAAATCTCTATTTCTATTTTTGATTTTTTTTTTAATTTAAAATAGATTTTTATTACATTTTATTTTAAAGTACATTTTAATTCATTACATTTAAATATTGTGTTGTACTTTAAAGAAGTACACTTTTTTACATTTTCATTTAATTGCAAATAATGTGCAATTAAGTGTCCAAAAACATACCATTTAGTTTGCAAATAAGTATAGTCTTTTTATATTATATTCTATATAATATAGTAGTATATTCATTAGTACCCTTTTTAAAAGTATGCTAAAGTGTACTTCTTTTTCGCATAGATAGACAGATAGACAGATCTTCTTATTCTTATTTATTGCAATGAATTAAGACAATTTTAGTGTAAACCCAGTATCAAATTACTTTTTGGCCACTTTTTCCAAGCAGTGCATTTAATGAGCTTTATCGTGTGCATTACAGATCTGACCAAAAGAGGGCACTCAAAGACCACTTAACTGTGATAATCGCTGCCTTAATCACATTTAAAATACAAGCACTCTACACTTTACACAAACCTAACCATGTATTCCGGTGACTCCTGCGCTTTTTGTTACATTTTGAACAATCTATATCATTTTCGCAAGGAATACTTACAGCAATGCTTCATGCGCAGCGCTCGTGCGTAAGCGGAAACCATGACGTCATATCAGCTGTTTTGGCCCAGTGCAGGCTGTCGCAAGTGTAGACGTGATTGTTTCAGGAATACATCACGGTTTTGCTAGTAACACTATGCAGCACATTTCATGTGCACTAGCTTTGCACGAACAGTAGCGTGTGTCAGCTTGAGGGTTTGGAGACGCTGCTTTTGCAGAAGGTAGAAAGCAGAGCATGACGCCATGAGCTGAGCGCTGAAACGTTTGAGATCAAAGGCACCGCAGTTGAGATCAAAGGCACCGAACGCCGCGGTTACATCTGTTGCCATGCAGCAGTCAGAGAGCGGCGGCGGAGGGGCGGCGACTTCTGAAGTCCAGCTCAACGACCAACCCAACGCGCTCATCGCGTGTAAAGTGCCAGAAGAGGTTTTTAATGAGCAGCAGTTAAAGGTAGGCGTGCACTCGCTCTGCTTTTACCCCGATTATCACCCGCTTTACCGCAGCAGTCAGACCCGATCTCGCGGAAGTGTTTTTCATCAAAGCCATATAGGACAAGAACTACATTGTTGTTCTTTACCAATCACAATTAATTTACTGGAGTAAGGCTCGTGGGACATGAGCATTGCACAAACAAAAAGCTTTTTATTTGTGTCATGGTAATACCATTTTTTCATGCACCTTGTTTTCTTGGACATGGTACTGCCATGTTTTTGGACATTGTCCCTTGACGAATGGTAGTTGCATATGCACCACAATAATACAATGTTTTGGACATTTTACTTTGGGAATGTGATGTCTTTTCTACCTTCTTTTACTAAAATGCACCAAAAAGTGCCATGGCACTACACTGTTCTCTTGGACATTGTATGGTATTTTGGAAATGCATTATTATTATTTTTTGGACATAGTACCACAGTAGTTTTTTAGGGTGCACACTTGTAATCTACATTAATTTGAACAAATCCATGTCCTGCAGATAATATGCTAAAAAGCTGAAAGGCTTTAGGTCTCAAGGCGGGCATCACAAGTGTATTTGTAAACATGCATCTTGTGTTTAATAGAAAATGCATTGCGATTTCACTTATCTTAGTCATATTTGCTCCCTCACAATACATATCTGCCTCAATACTAAACAAACCAAACGAGTCAGGCTACCGTGCCACTGTATGAGCCACACCGAATTCATTTTATGTAGAATCTGTATTACATGTATAATGTTTATAGAATGGTTTACAAGAAATTACCTAAAGGAATAGTTCACTCAAAAATTAAAAGATGTAGATGAGTTTGTTTCTTCATCAGATTTGGAGAAATATAGCATTGCATCTCTTGCTCAGCAATGGATCCTCTGCAGTGAATGGGTGCCGTCAGAATGAGAGCCCAAACAGCTGATAAAAACATCACAATAATCCACAAGTACCACTCCAGTCCACCAGTTAACATCTTGAGAAGACAAAAGCTGCTGTTTGTAAGAAACAATTCCGTCATTAAGATGTTTTTAAAGGTGTCATCGGATGCAAAACTCGCTTTTACATGTTGTTTGAACATAAATGTGTGTTGGCAGTGTGTGTACACAACCACCCTATAATGATAAAAATCCACCCAGTGGTATTTTTTGAATCTCTATAAATGTTATCCCCTTTTTCAAATCAAGCCATTCTCAGCTTATTGGCTGTGTGACGTCTCACAGACCCAGGCCGCTCCCACGATAGTTGATTGACACGGCTGTCTTACCTTAAGCCCGGCTCACACTGTGCGATTTTGGCACTTCTCCTATGACGAACGTCAAACTGTCTTCATTTTTCAAGACAAGTCATGATCAGAATTAATGCTAGAGATTTCTTCTAACCGCATAAACTCCGGCGCTCTCGTCCTCCACTCACGGAATTCATCTGATTCGTTGCCTTTGCTATGATACACACCAGTTGCGCTGCTGTTTTCATGTGGATGTGTAGTGCTGCTTGCACTATTCTGCATAAATACGCCAGTATTGTCGCCATTCATATACTTTTAATGATAGCCAACATTACAGCCCCGCGTGCAATGCATCTCGCAGTCACTGAAAGTGTATGGGTTGATAAGGTAAAACTCGAGACAAGTTTTCTTGCGCACCCGTTTTTAACGCGTCTTGACTGTCGTACAGTCTGACATTAATGAAAACTGAGATCCCACAGTGTGACATGATCATCATGTTCGTACAGTCTGACAAGTACAATCCTAAAGGACTTTTAAAAAATCGCTCAGTGTGAGCCCGGCTTTAGACCCGCTCTGAGTGAGCTGAGTGAACAGTCCGATCGCCATTGTTTCGATGCCGGAGCAGGGACGTAGACAAGAATGGCTCCTAAGCGATTGAGGTGTTTTGTTGTTGGATTAATAATGAACATAGCAGTCGTCATTTACTCCCGACATCTGAGCCGCTAAAGACGCAGAGGATTAACGTTACTTTCGTTTTTGAAGGGAATGCGTCCTCCAATCTACCTAAATGCGAATCATTCGTGATCCAGCTTCATCTACAGATGAAGTGAGTATAAGGGTTTTTTATGAATCTTTGCAAATCGCCTTTCCTAATAATGTGCTATTTAGCAAGTTTCGCGGCTAAAGTAAACAGGACGGCTCGTCACCCCACAGAAGAGAGGGGTGACGAGAGCTCATTAGCATTTAAAGGGAAATGCAACAAAACGGGTTGCTGTGAAAAGAGCTGATTTTAACAAGGTAAAAAGGGTGTTCTTTACACTACTATTGAGAAATTGTAACCAAAGTATGTTATAGACTTTTCATTAAGACCCTAAAGAATCATATCAACTTGTGGAAAATGGGCATCCGATGACCCCTTTAACTTCAAACCATTGCTTCTGGCTTAAACCTTCTGTCTGAGTCCATAATCCATAATAACGCTTCCTCCAGTGAAAAAGTGGTCTGGTCTGAATCTGGAGAGAAATCTGCACAAATCAAGCATCGTTTACAAGCCAAAACAGTCCACAACAGGTCTAAACAAACATGTGGCTGGATTTTGATGTGAGAGACAACAGAAGATGGACTTTTTAACTGGAGGAAGCATTATTTTGGACTCGTATTTTAGCCAGGAGCAATGGTTTGAAGTTACAAATGTCTTAATGATGGATTCGTTTCTTACAAACATGCAGCTTTTGTTTTCTCAAGATGTTAATTGATGGACTGGAGTGGTGTGGATTACTTGTGTTTTTAGCAGCTTGTTTGGACGGCACCCATTCACTGCAGAGTAAGCGATGTAATGCTAAATTTCTCTTCGGCCCGACCTTCACCTGTTTTATTGGAAAACTAACAGCACACTTTTTCTCAACAGGAGGAGACCTGAGGCATTATTTAGGTCTATAGCACCGATGATTATCGATTGAAGTTTAATACTAAGTTTGAGCAGAACGTAATCCTGATGCTCGACTGAAAATCTCAGTTGGTGCTTCTCTCAGTGATGTGATTCTTAACCCAACACAGTCCATTTTCCATCCTCTCCCTCATTTTCCATTCTAATAATATGACTATGACCCGCTGGGGTCTCTGTTTAGTGAGGGTGTTTGAAGCTTCCACAAAGCCATGGCTTATTTTAGCGCCACACCTGCTTTACTGCTACAAAAGGACGTTCAGTGAGGAACCAGACTCCTAGAAATATCCTTGACCTCAGCTGCTCTCATGGAAAAGAAGAGCATTTTTTGCTTTGTGTTTTTTTTCCACTGAGGTCAAAGGTCGCTCGCTGTCCTAGCTCATATTTATCTCTTGAAGCCACTTATGAAACAGTTGTTTTTCTCTGCCATGCATGACTTTCATCCCGGTGTTGTTTAAAATCAGGCTTATTATGTAATATCGCCATTTCCAAAGAGGTCTATTTTGAGCAGGAACTTGGATTAAGTGTGGAATTTGAAACTATCCCATAAAAACAATGGAAATTGTGTTAGCGAAGAAGGCCAGGTGTCTGTCAGGCTTACTAAATTATAAATAAACAAGCTGTGCTTTTCCATAAGACAGAGCACTGCACAAATCTGATGTAAAAGTGAAGTCGGTCATTTTTTTACATCTCCGGTTTTTATATGGAAAGATTATGATATTTCTATATATATATATATATATATATATATATATATTAACTTTAATTTTGGCATTATTAAATATCTCTGATACTGTTTAAAAATTAATTATCTTTCTCTATGAAGCTGAGTGACTAAATTGTGATTCATTTAAATGATGTCATGAATTGATTAAATAAAAACCATGTTGTGATTGTTCTTTTGAACGTAACACGCTGAATGGTCATTCTGTATATTATAGGTCTTCCCTTGAAAGGATAGTTCATTCATAAATGAAAATTGTTATTCCAAACTCGAATGAAACTCGAATTTCTCTATTCATCAGAGCACAAAAGAAGGACGTAAAGATAGCGTGAAATTAATCCATAAGTCTTCTGAAGTGGCGAGCACTTTGTATGATGAACAGAATACAGTTTAAGCCTTTATTCACCCTCAAATTAAATAATTTGAGCATTGCGTTGCCACATTTGATGTAGCTCTTTATTGTAATGTTTAGAATGACGTGACAATGAGCAAATGATGACAGAAAGTTCATTTTTGGGTTAACTATCCCTTGTTTATAGAGTCCAATGACTGAGCAACCTACACTGCGATTGAGTCTGTATGTTTTTTTAATGCTTTTGAAATAAGTCTCTTCTGCTCGCCAAGGCTGCACTAATTTGATCAAAACAATACAGTAAAATTGTGAAATATTACCATTTAAAATAACTGTTTTCTATGTGAATATATGTTAAAATGTAATTTATTGATGTGATCTAATCTGTATTTTCAGCATCATTACTCCAGTCTTCAGTGTCACATGATCTTCAGAAATCATTCTAATATGCTGATTTGCTGCTCAAGAAACATTTCTGATTATTAGCAATGTTGAAAACAGTTGTGCTGCCCAATATTTTTTTGTGGAAACCGTGATACATTTTATTTTTCAGGATTCACAGCATTTAAAAAAAACAGCATTTATTTGAAAAATAAATCTTTTGTAACATTATAAATGTCTTTAATGTCACTTTTAAACAATTGAATGCATCATGCTTTAAAAATATCTTACTGACCTCGCATGTGTTATGGTTAAGCATTAGACATTCCAGGTCACTTTATTCCACCAGCTTGTTTTGAAAGGTAAAGCTTCACCTGTTTCTGTGTTTGTAGTGTAATGTCTGCCTGGTTGATGTTTGACCGCTCTACCTCACCCAAATCCTCATTTTAATCATTATTAAAGAGCCAGCGAAACAGTGCAATTGAGAATACTGTACCAGTACCATCTAGCATGGGGAAATGTTGAAGCTGTCCTGCATTATGGCTGAGCGCACATGTGACTCGGCTTTTGTCCTGGGATTGACTCTGTCCCGTATGCCTGAGCGCTCTGCGTCTTTTCCTCCAGTGCAGCACCGTAAACCTGGTTCTGCGTTCTCTCTGTCACCTTTCATAGCAGAAACTGTGACTATATGTTTGAAGTGAGTTTGAAGCTAATGCACAGATGGTGTGTCGCACTATGGCTGCGTGTGCCCCAGGGCAGATGACATGAAATACTTCTGAAGCTGATGCATTAGCACTTCTAACAGTACACCTACAGTACACAGAATGTATTTACCCCTTTAGTACAGTAAATACAGGATAATGGTGGGTATACATTATGAATGACTTACACAGCCAGGCTTAGGCTGCTCTGTGTCTGCTCAGAATTCAGTGCAAAATGCAAAGCCAGACTAAATGATGCCTGCTCTGAGGCACTTCAGCCCCTAGTAGCAAAGTAGCCTAGAGTTTTTTTTTACAATATAAATAAATGCATTAATGCCAGCTCTGAGCAGTAATAAACAGTCTGTATAAAGCCGCCTAAATGCCACTTCAGAAGCGCTTCTGTGCCACCTTTACAGTGTAAATTAAGCAATTAGATAAAACGTTTGTCAAGACAGATAGAGGCGGGGTGTTGCGATGCAGTTTCTTGGATATTCTGGGTGGTTGCTAGGGTGTTGCTATGCGGTTGCTAAGGTGTTCTGGAGTTGCTAGGGTGTTGCTGCATGCTTGCTAGGGTGATCTGGGTAGTTGTTACTAGGCAGTTGCTAGATCGCTCTGGGTGGTTGCTTTGGGGTTGCTTAGTGTTCTGGATGGTTGCTAGGGTATTCTATGTGGTCGCTAGCATACATTATGTGGTTACTAGGGTGTTTTGAGTGGTTTCTACTAGGCAGTTGCTCTAGATGGTTTCAAAGGTGTTCTAAGTGGTTGCTAGGAGGCTGCTAGAGTGTTGTTATACAGTTGCTAGGGTATTCTGGGTGGTTGCTAGGGTGTTGCTATGTGGTTGCTAAGGTGTTCTGGAGTTGCAAGGAGGTTGCTAGCGTGTTGCTACATGCTTGCTAGAGTGATCTGGGTGGTTGTTACTAGGCAGTTGCTAGATTGCTCTGGATGGTTGCTATGCGGTTGCTAAGGTGTTCTGGAGTTGCAAGGAGGTTGCTAGCGTGTTGCTACATGCTTGCTAGAGTGATCTGGGTGGTTGTTACTAGGCAGTTGCTAGATCGCTCTGGATGGTTGCTATGCGGTTGCTAAGGTGTTCTGACGGATTGCTAGAGTGTTGCTATACAGTTGCTGGTGTGATTTGCTATGTGGTTGCTTGGGTGTTCTGGGTGGTTGCTAGGCAATTGCTATGTTGCTCTGAATTGTTACTATGCTGTTGCTAAGTTGTACTGAGTGGTTTCTGGGAAGTTGCTATATGGTTGCTAAAGTGTTTTGAGCGGATGCTAACGTGTTGCTGTGGTATTCTGTGTGGTTGCTAGGGACTTGCTATGCAGTTACTCAGGTGTTCTGGGTGGTTGCTATGAGTTGTCTATGTGGTTTCTAGCATGCTCTGGAGGGTTTCTGTTGCTAAGTTGTTCTGAGTTGTTGCTAGGGTGTTGCTACATGCTTGCTAGAGTGATCTGGGTGGTTGTTACTAGGCAGCTGCTAGATTGCTCTGGATGGTTGCTATGCAGTTGCTAAGGTGTTCTGACGGATTGCTAGAGTGTTGCTATACAGTTGCTGGTGTGATTTGCTATGTGGTTGCTTGGGTGTTCTGGGTGGTTGCTAGGCAGTTGCTATGTTGCTCTGAATTGTTACTATGCTGTTGCTAAGTTGTTCTGAGTGGTTTCTGGGAAGTTGCTATATGGTTGCTAAAGTGTTTTGAGCGGTTGCTAAAGTGTTGCTGTGGTATTCTGTGTGGTTGCTAGGGACTTGCTATGCAGTTACTCAGGTGTTCTGGGTGGTTGCTAGGAGTTGTCTATGTGGTTTCTAGCATGCTCTGGAGGGTTTCTGTTGCCAAGTTGTTCTGAGTTGTTGCTAGGGTGTTGCTATACAGTTGCTAGAGTGTTTTGATTGGTTGCTAGAATGTTGCTGTGTGGTTGCTAGGGTGTTGCTATGCAGTTACTCAGGTTTTCTGATGGTTGCTGTGCAGTTTAAATAATATGACAATGTTATAATAAATACAAAAATTAGGTAGTGTTCATTAAAGACAAATAAATGCATATGAGAATTATTATTGCACCGGTATTATAAACAGAAACAGAATATGATGTAAAGAATTTGCACCAATTTGCCACTGCTTTAATATTATGTCATTTAAATCCCTGCCATTTGAAGTAGCTCAAATGTCAGTATACTTTAATAGATCTACTGTAGATATTATGTAAATGGATTATATGTTCCATCATCATGTTCTTCTGTGCAGCTGGATATAAATATCATTTGAGGGCTTATGTGTACCACCGCTCACATATCAGCACAACTATCCGCTGTCTCACCTCCACTGCTCTTTGCATAACACCCATCTACTGTTTGCTTCCCTTTGCATTTTTTCCATCACCTTATTTCGGTTTCATATTTCCATTTTTCCATTGAGTCAGAGATGCGCTATCTTTCCACAGCGAGCACACAAACCGCTGGTTGGTGTAATATTTAGACAAGACTCACAGGTTACTGTCTAACCATGCAGTCTTTACCATCAACACATTCACACACACAAACAAGAGTGAGTTCACAGCAGTCAGCTTGTTTTCTGTTGCCATTTGGTCTAAATGGTTCCCACGGTCATAGAAAACGGAGACATGGCAGGGAGTTTTTAAAATTGTACTAGAATATTGCACAAAACAAAAGTTGTTCACAAGCTGTAGCAATGACTGATTTGTGAGCAAATCGTTTTGAGTCAGTTCAGTTTAATGAACAAGTTCACAGAATTAATCATTAGCAAATGAATGAGTATGAATCAAATGATTTTAATTGGTGAAAAAGTGTGCACTGTTAGTAATATTAATATATCCAGTTTACTTAAACTACCAAAAATCCGTTTTAACCAAAATGCACTGATAACCAGCATAAAAGTGATTCAGGATAACACGCATGACACTAAAATAATGCAATATACAGCAACTAAATAACAGAAAAATGTAACACAAAACACCCTAATGTACATTACTGATAAGAAAAAGAAACAGAAGCATTTAAATAATGTAAAAATAAAATAATATGTGATATTTCATGCAGTGATTTTTGGGAATGTCCTTTTACTGTAAATTATATAGTAATTCACTTGCAAAAACCATACATTTCACAGTATTTTTCACTGTTTATCATGATCTGTGGTACAGTTACTTACAGTTAACTAATTAACAAGTTATTAACCATTGTTTACCAATGAGAATGTTTTTTTGCTTTTTGTCACTCAAAACATAAATTTGACTGTATTTTACAGTATAATTGCATGTAGTGATAAACCGTATATGGAAAGGTTACTTACAGTTTACTAACTGGTTATTTAAAAGTTTTTACTATTTTCTGGGAATGTCCTTTTTACTGTTTTTCACTGTAAATTAAATTGCAAAACCAATTGCATTATTTTACAGTAAAATGACATATAATACAATCTTAAACTATTTACAGACTTTAGCCATATATGATAAAGTTACTTAGTTAATACAATTAACAAGTTAACATCCATCTTTTTACCATTATCTTTAACAACCATCTTTTTACCATTTTCTGCAAATGTCCTTTCACTGTTTTTCACTTGCAAAACCCACAAATGTGCATTATTTAACGGTAAAATTACATATAATACAATGTTAAAAGTTTTACTATTTTTTGAGAATGTACTTTTTTTCACTAAGTTATATGGTAATCCACTGGCAAAAAAAAAAAAAATGTTCACAGTTTTTTTTTACAGTAAAATTACATATGCAATGTTAAACCATTTATATTTTCTCCACTGTATATGTAAGGTTACTTAAAGTTAACCAATTAACAAGTTTTTACCATATTTGGGAATGTTCTTTTACTGTAAATTATATAGTAATTCACTTGCATAAGCCATAAATTTGACAATATTTTACAGTAAAATTACAAATAATGCAATGTTAAACCATTAACAGTTTTTCACCATGTATGGTAAACCTACTTAAGAAGGTTAAACAATTGCCAGCATTTTTGCAGTGCTTTTCTGTAAAAGCTACAAACCGCTCTTGTTTTATAGGTAGTCTGATTATTATGAAATAGTTTTGGTATCAGGTGTAGTTCCTGCTTTTATGGCAGGAAGTAACAGCTGAAACTTAGCGCTAGCAATGTCACATTGTCAAATAATGGTAATAAATGATGTTAGAAAGCGTTTAAATTACAGATGGAATGGTGAGAGACAATAGGATTTGCCAAGGCCTTGTGGAAACATGCTGAAGGGATCGATGAGGATGTTGGACTGTGGCCCAGAGCTGAATGATGTCATGAGTTTCCAGTTCCTCATTAGGATTAGTCAGCAATGAAGAGTGAGAGACAGACAGAGCGAGAGGGAAATGAAGGGAGGGATTGAAGGTTAGGAAGGTAAAGAGAGAGAGAGAGAGAGGCGGTGCTCAACAGCTCTACTATAAGCAGCAGCAGATAAACCTGTGAGTAAAGCCGTGACCTCACAGCACTGCTGATCGCACGCTAGAAACTTCTGCTGGCACGTGCCTTGGAGGAATTGCATGCAATTTGCACAGGCTTCATTACAGTGTCTCTTATTCTTCTAAAACCGAATTATGCATCTTAAGACTACAAAGTGCAATAACTTCTGCCTGGTTGCTACACCGGTGGACCATGAGATATTCAGTCGGCCACAGATTCGGGTAAGACTGATTGTTAGTGAGATAATCAAGTCAAGGTTTATTAACATTTGGATGCATTTCTCTTTCAGGTTCTGGTGCTAATTTAAATTCAACTAATCATTGCATCGTTTTTTTTTTTGGTTTTACATTTGGTCTTCCATAAGCTTAAAGGTTTGGCTTCTTTCATTACTTAGGACTCTAATGCATAAACTAATCTGCTCATGTTAGTCTGCTGATCTTGAGTTCTTACTTCTCCAGCCCTCCTGTGTTTAATGGCCTGTTTGCTATCTGAAACAAAAGGATTGGAGGCTTGAAGCTTGAAACAGAATGCTTTGTTTACATGTTTTATTCAGTTGATTTCTATTTTTGAGTTTAGGGTTAGTAGGATATATTTTTGGAAGGAGCTGTATAGGAACTTTCAGCAAGGATGCATTAAATTGATCAAAGGTGACAGTAAAGGCATTTATGTTACAAAAGATTTCTATTTCAAAAAGATGGTTCGAACTTTCTATTCATCAAAGTATCCCAAAAAATAAAATGCATCACCGTTTCCACAAAAATATGAAGCAGGACAACTGTTTTCAACATTGAAAATAATCAGAAATGTGTATTGAGCAGCAAATCAGCATATTAGAATGATTTCTGAAGATCATGTGACACTGAAGACTGGAGTAATGATGCTGAAAATTCAGCTGCGCATCACAGAAATAAATGATATTTTAACATATATTTACATAGAAAAACCTTTTTTTAAATTGTAGTAATATTTCACAATTTTGGTGTATTTTTGATCACATTAATGCAGACTTGGTAAGCAAAAGAGAATTATTTCAAAAACAATAAAAAATATTACAGACTCCAGACTTTTGAACAGTAGTGTATGTTGGACCTCATTAATTAAACTTAAGCAGAATGAATTTCTGTCTAAATTGTTTATTAAAACCAATAAATGAACACTCCTCACATTGAATAATTGCAGGCAAGTGTGTTGCATGCATGAAAAAATAAGAAGGAAAAAGAAAAACCCACAAACTGCTGGAGCTAGCAAGAAAGCAAATATTTAGAGAGATGACAGAAATGTTGCTGTCTTAATAAATATTGAATTTATTGCATGCTACAGCAGAGCCCTGCTGAAGAAAATCAGCTTAAACCAGCCTTAGGTGGTTTGCTGTTTTTTTTTTCTGCAGGATTTTTTACTTTGTTTGTTTACAAAACTTTCTTTTGTAAATGGACACATTCAGTTCAAACTATGCCAGAATGGTTTTACATATGATTTTCATTCTACTCAATTTCATGATTTAGACCCGTAGGTAGTTTTTTTTCCTTCTATGATGTTCACAACTCTCTTGTAAAATGTTTTTCTTGGATGAAATTGCACTGTTTTCTATATTTTTCTATATTGTGATTGTCTAGTTATATTTCAGTCCAGTTATTTGACATGTTTTTGCTTATTTTGCATCATTAGGAGCAGTTTGAAGCTTTGTTCCGTGCGTTTGATCCCAGCACGTCGTTCCAGTTCTTCAAAAGCTTCAGACGGGTTCGAATCAACTTCACCGATGCGTTGGCGGCAGCCGAGGCCCGAGTCAAACTCCATAAGAGTGACTTCAATGGAAAGGAGATGCGTCTGTATTTCGCTCAGGTAAATAATCCTCACAAAGAAGTAATACATGGTACTCCAAGGTGCTCTAAAGTCTAGCATGGTACTTTCTGTTTAGTGATGAGAGCATTTGATTAATTATTTATATTGTATTATATTGTTCATGGTCTTACATCTTAAAGGAATGGTTCATCCAAGATGTAGATGAGTAAATGTAACGTTACATGACTTGCGCAGCAGTGGATCCTCTGCAGTGAATGGGTGCCGTCAGAATGAGAGTCCAAACAGCTGATAAAAACATCACAATAATCCACAAGTAATCCACACCACTCCAGTCCATCAGTTAACATCTGGAGAAGACAAAAGCTGAGTGTTTGTAAAAAAAATAAAAAATAATCCATCATTAAGGTGTTTTTAACAATGTATTGATTCCGGCAACAAGTCCTGTATCCGTAATAAAGCTGACTCCAGTGAAAAAGTGTTCTGGTCTGAATCAGGAGAGAAATCTGCACAGATCAAGCACCGTTTAAACAGCTCTAAACAAATATGTGGCTGGATTTTAATGTGAGAGACAACAGGAGATGGACTTTTTCACTGGAGGAAGCGTTATTATAGATTATAGACTCATATTTTAGCCGGCAGCAATGATTTAAAGTTAAAACGTCTTAATGCTGGATTAGTTTCAGCTTTTGTCTTCTCCAGATGTTAACTGATGGACTGGAGTGCTGTGGATTACTTGTGGATTATTGTGATGTTTTTATCAGCTGACGGCCCCCATTCACTGCAGAGCATCCATTGGTCAGCAAGTGATGCAATGCTACATTTCTCCAAATCTGATGAAGAAACAAACTCATCTACATCTCGTATGACCAGAGGTGGTGAGAACATTTTCAGCAAATTTTTTCATTTTTGTGTTTGATTTTCATGAATGCATGAAATATTAAAATGTATATCTTGAATGCAATGTCAGTTGCTTTGGATAAACGCATCTTAAATGTAAATGCAAATGTTTTTCTTTTTCTGATTTGTTTGTTCCTTGTTTCCTCCATTTTTTCTCTTCTCCCGTACAGTCAGTACATATTGGCAGTCCTCGTCTTGAGCCTCCTAAACCAGAGAAGCAGTTCCTCATCTCTCCTCCAGCGTCGCCCCCTGTAGGCTGGGCGCAGTCGCAGGACGCTAAGCCCATCATCGACTATGACCTGCTGTGTGCCGTGTCTAAACTAGGGCCAGGTATAACCTATTTACCTCATTTCCATGGTATACCTTGAGACTAAAACCTTTTTGAGTGCTGAACTATATATATCAACAGCATATGCTGTGTATACTTTTCTTTTGAAGACATTAATATTTTTACTAAGCAAAGATGCATTCAATTGATCAAAAGTGACTGTAAAGACATTTACACTGACAAAAAATGTGGATGTTTTTTTGATGTTATTGAAAGAAGCCTCTTCTGCTCAACAAGGCTGTGTTTAATTGATCAAAATTACAGTAAAAATTGTGAAATATTACTGCAATTTAAAACAGCTGTTTTCTGTGTGAATATCTGTTACAATGTATACAATTTATTTCTGTGATGCACAGCTGTATTTTCAGCATCATTACTCCAGTCTTCAGTGTCACATGATCTTCAGAAATCATTCTAATATACTGATTTGCTGCTCAAGAAACATGTTGAAAACAATTGTGCTGCACAATACTTTGGTGGAAACTGTGATGCATTTTATTTTTCAGGATTCACAGATGAATAGAAAGTTCAAAAGAAGAGCATTTATTTGAAATAGAAATCTTTTGTAACAGTATAAATGTCTTTACTGTCACCTCTGATCATTTTAATGTCAAGTTTTTTTTGCTTGTTTGTTTAAATCATATTTACCCCAAAGAATCCTGAAAAAAATGTATTACAGTTTCCACAAAAATATTGGGCAGCACTGAAAATTCAGCTGCGCATCACAGAAATAAAATACATTTTACAATATATTCAAATAGAAAACAGTTATTTTAAACGTAAATATTATTTCACAATATTACCGTTTTTACTGTATTTTTTAATCGAATAAATGCAGCCCCAGTGAACAGAAACATTCAAAAACATTAAGAATTTTTTTAAAATTCTATATCAGTACAATATTAGTTAGTGGAATAATTGATGTTTGCAATGTTTTCATGTATTTTTAGGAGAACAATACGAGCTCCACACTGGAACCACTAACACACCCAGTGTGATCGTACATGTTTGTGAGGACGACAGCTCTGACGGCGAAGACGAGACAGGAGAGGGCGGCAAACCTGCGCGACCCAAGATCATCCAGACCCGCCGCCCAGATTACGTCCCATCCGTCAACCAGTGAGCGGCTAATTCTGAGCCGTTTCATCTTCGCAACCAACATTGGAATAACTAGGAAGCATGCGGTCATGCAGTTCGTCATCCTCGCCACCAGGGAGGCCGGCGAGCATCACATCTTCTTCCTAGTTAGAGAGGGAGTCGACCATTCTCATATCTCGCGTTTCATTTCTTACCATCAATCTCTGATGGAATCAGGGACTTTGAGGACTTGGGATAGTCCCTCTCATCTTACGAATGTCATTATTTGCTTGACGTCACAACTGTGTATTTTAATAATCCGAGAGAAAAGCGGTGGTAAAATCTGAAGGAGTTTTCGTGTAGCACAAACAAACTGAACATCGTGTCTGAAGTGTGTATCATTCGGGGCCACTAACATGTACTCATCGCCATTATCATGTATCGCCACTCATATAGTCACTCGTACAGTCTTTGAAAGTCATCATTATTGTTGCTGAAGTTCTTCACGAGCTCCAAGTATTATGCACTTTAAAAATAGAGCCTTATAATGTGGTAAACGGTAACACTTTACAATAAGGTTCATCACTTTAGTTAACATGAACTAAGAATGAACAATACTTCTACAGCATTTACTAATGCATTATTAAAATAAAAAGTTGTGCTTGTAAACATTAGTTAATGCACTGTGAATTAACATGAACTAACAATGAACAACTGTATTTTCATTAACTAACATGAACAAAGATTAATAAATACTGTAATAAATGTATTGTTCATTGTTTGTTAATACATTAACTAAGGGAACCTTATTGTAAAGTGTTACCTGCTAAACTGACAACAACATGAAGTACTTGTCTTTGTATATCGAGCGCAGCTATGAACGCCGACTTTTCCCGCCTTGGTAACGCAAGTGTTTTCCCGTTCATTTTCTCCATGTATCACCACATTTGATTTCATACAAAAAGGTATTTGAAAATTGGATCAAAAAGACACTTGTACTAAATTGTGTACTTGTATTTTAAAATAAAATGTTGGCTATACATAATTGGCTCCATGTAAAAAATAGAACAAAAGTATTGACAATACTATGAAAAAAAAAATGTTGCAGAAAAGTTTCACTCAGAAATTCCTAGTAAATTTCAAAATGACACATTAAATGTTACATTAAAATTGTGAAAAAATAAAATTGTATTTTCTTGTACAGTGTACGCAACCATCTGTTTTATTTACAACTTTGAAAAGAAAACAGACAAATTTAAAGTGATATAAATAGTTGGCTGTATGAATAAATTAAATTTAATTAAATTAAATTAAAACATATTGATTATACACTGAACAAATTTAGTTCACTCAGAAATTGCTAGTAAATTGCACAAACAATTACAAAGCAACAGCAAGTCACTAAATTAAATGAATTTAAGAAGAAAAACTAAAACAAAATAATCTTTCATTTTTTTGGTCATTTTAAAAGTTTTTTTCTTATGAAATGTATTCAAAATAATTTTACAGTTACATAATTGGCTGTATGTATAAACTAAAAAAAAATATTGACTATAAATAATTGCCTGCATGTATAAAATTAAATAAAAAATACTGACTGTACGTTTAAAAAAGAATTGGTGTAGAATTTCCACTTTGAAATTGCTAGTAAATTTTACAGTTACAAAGAAACCCATTATATTAAACATGAAATTTTGAAGTAGGAAAACTAAAATAAAATAGTCATTTGCAGTGCATCATGGGAGTGAGCAGTCGCTTTTAACCTGTTTGTTATGATTTCCATTTCCATATCAACAGTGACTTTTTCTGATGAATGAAACTGAATGATTTAAAAAAATAAAAAAAAAACACAGAAGCACATATGATCTCTTAACAACCCTAATCAATCATTATGGAGAAAATGAATGTGGTTTCTCTGGCAGACGTTCACTGTTGCGCTCTGTGACTTGTTGTGCTCTACTGTCTTTGGAGATGTTGTCCTCTTTTCCATTACTGTAGGAGACGTTCTGCTGTCAACCAGTGATTTTAAGCATCTATAACATACTGTGCATATTTGATGTATTTGAATGTAGCCAATATCTTAAAAAAACTTGAGGATTTCTATCAACAACAACAAAAATCGTATTCATTAGGTAGCAAAATATAGGAGGAAGCATTAACCTACCTTTAATAAAACTATCTTGACCAAAGAACTGAATCTAGTGTTTATTCGTGTTGTTTGAACCAGTCTTTGACTAACAGAAGATGAAAATTAATTTCATTTTTAATCATTTATCAAAGGTGTAAAGACTCTAAGACCAATCAAATTCAGTATGCACAAAAACACAGTGCAGTTGTTGATTGTTAGATTTTGAATATTCCAACTAGTTTTTTTTTTTTAAGCATTCATATTTCTTTAAGCATGATGTTGGTATGAACCAAACGAACATCAGATTCAGAATCGCTCAGTCGTTGGCTGTTGCTCATTTTCTGCGTGATAATGCAGGATCAGCAGCTTAAGAATGATCTGCTTCATAATTAAAATTGCTTCCAAATGATGTCAGGACAGCAAAATGCATCAGGCAATGATGCTTGAGTTTCTTCTAAATGTGCTTGTGTGTTCATAAAAACTGAAATACTCTATAATTCAAGAGCAAAATGTATCTGTTGTTTCACCCCAAAGCAAAGAAAAATATTGTATAACGCATACAGATTTTTGCATCATGAGCCAGTACAAAAAATACAATTATTATACATTAGTTATTAACTTAGGTATTCTATATATTATTATAAATGTTAATAGGTTAATTAAAATACTATATATAATCTATACATATAGAGATTATTTTAACTAACAATAGTTAAGAAATGTTATATATAAAATAGTGCGATTAATCGCATACAAATGTTTTTGTTTGCATAATAGATTATGTGTGTGTTCTGTGTATATTTATTATGTATACATAAATACACATACAGTATGTATTTAGATAATATTTACATGTCTATTTATATTCATATAATTTATTTATTTATTATAAATAGATATATTTAATATATAGACATAACCTATTTTTCTGAAATATATACATGCATGTGTATTTATTTATACATAATAAATATACACAGCACACATACATATATTATGTAAACAAAAACATTTATTTTGGATGCCATTAATCGTTTGACAGCACTAATATAAAATAAAAAAGTATATATTAAAAAAAAATATGTGTATGTATATATATATAATTTATACATTTAAAAATATTTAATAAATTAATTAAATATAATAATTCATAATATATATATATATAATTCATATACATTTCATAAACTGAGATTTTGGTTATCCAGGTTTCAAAGCTCAAGCATGTTAAACTCTGTTTCATCTACATTAAGTGTCATTTATAGCAGGTTCTTTCCCAGAAAGCAATGAGGTATTGGAAAACAGGTCGATGTAACCTTGTCCTGCTCATATTTCATTTCTGCAGCTCACAGTCGCTTCATTCAGCAAGAGGATCTGTACAGCGGCACCTGCTGGTCATGCACAAAACTCTATGTAATGCTAGTACATATACATCAAAATCATATGAAGTCTTTTATACCCTGTTTATTATACACTACTGTTTTGTTTTAGTCTGATTCATGAATACCACAATTCTGAACTATTTAAATTATGAACACAGCATAATTGGATACAGGAATAAAAAAAAATTTATTTACAAACTTCCGAGATAATAAATAAAAACAGTGTATAAAAAGCAAGACTTGTGCAGCAGTCCATGTTGCTGAGGCTTTTGCTTAAACATCTGAATCCACACGTCACGCTGACAGCACTGCTGCAACAAACACAGAATTAACCCTGAAAGGGCCGAAGTATCCTGGGGGAAGCTTTGGTTGATCTAGTTCACATATTTACACACGTTGGAGGGGTTTAAAAATTATTAAATGCTTACAGTTTTTGTAATCTGTGTCTAAATGTTTCTATCTCAGGAGATACGTCGCCCTTTTAGGGGTATAATAAATCAAGACATAATAGCATATATACAGACTCATATATACATATATAGAGAGAGAGAAAATCAAATCTTTTTGTAATCTTGATAAAACACATATTGCTGGAAAGGTCTGACAGTCAAGGTTCCATATGTGACCCTGGAGCACAAAAGCAGTCTTAAGTCGCTGGGGTATATTTGTAGCAATAGCCAACAATACATTGTATGGGTCAAAATTATACATTTCTCTTTTATGCCAAAAATCATTAGAATATTAAGTAAAGATCATGTTGCATGAAGATATTTTGTAAATTTCCTACCGTAAATATATCAAAACTTAATTTTTGATTAGTAATATGCATTGCTAAGAACTTCATTTGAACAACTTTAAAGATGATTTTCTCAATATTTAGATTTTTTTGCACCCTCAGATTCCAGATTTTCAAATAGTTGTATCTCGGCCAAATATTGTCCGATCTTAATAAACCATACATCAATGGAAAGCTTATTTATTCAGCTTTCATATGCATGCATCTCTATTTAGAAAAATGTACCCTTATGCCTGGTTTTGTGGTCTAGGGTCACATATTTGGTTATAGAATTGATATTGTGACAGAAAACTTCATCAAAAAAAAAAAAAAAAAAATGTTTTCAATAGAGTTTGGGCGTAACCCAGTGGTTATATTTGGTATAGTGCCCAAACAAACTCTCACGGGAACCACAACTGTTGTGATATCAACTTCAAATTTGGAACATAACTTGGTTAGACATAAGCCTTTGATTTCATAGAAATTTTAGAGTGCAACCTATTTTATAAAATATTTACTTTATATACAATAAAATAAAAATAGTATACTACATTATCTTTACTGTAAACGTAAACTTTATTTATACTTATTTTGAAATGCTTTCACTTCAGCAATAATCTGCTATGTGTCTTCTTTAAAAAAAGAGACCACCCTTAGGTCTGTATTCCAAAGTGTTGAGGAATTACAACCATGTTGTAACAAGCATTGATAAACAACATTTATACCCCCAAAGGGGTGACGTATCCTGGTGGATACGAACATTAAAATCCAATATAAGAGTCAAGTTTAGAAAACAAATCATGACATTTTATTATTTGCAATAAATTAATTTTCTGATGTCTCTTTATGGTTTTGCCCTTTTTAGGGTTAAACACACTGCCATTACTCTGCTCAGGTTCTGTCAATCGTGCGTTTATTCACCTGTTTTCTGACGTCAGTCGTCCTTCTAGTTATCGATGAGCTCCTGCGTTTGCAGAGCGAGTTTCCTCTGCATCTCCATCTGCTGTTTCAGAGCAGCTTCTGCTTTCTTACTCTGGTAGATCTTCGTTCCAGCAAACGCCAAACACAACACGAGTGTCTTCAGTGCCAGGATGTACAGCAGCACCGGCACGTCATCCAGAGCCTGACAACACACAGTTACACACGCCATTATGACAACAACCACACAAAACTCCCATTACAATACAACACACACATCATATCATTACCAGACGTTTTTGTTATTGTTATCAAAACTAAATATGCAATCACATTGAAAAAAAAAAGGATTGTTACATTGTTTCACTCCTCTGTGTGATACAGTTTTGTTATTGTTAACTCAAACTGTTAAAAAAAAACATTTTCGGCAATTGAAATATTACACGAAAAACTTCAACCTAAATTAAAATTTGAAATGCTGAGTTGGCCACAAACTGAAATAATTTTAATTTGTAAAAATTGCAAAAACTGATACTGAAATAAAAATGAATTAAAGCTAAACAGAAACATTTAACGTTCAAAACAAAACCTTAAATTAAAATGACAAAAGCACATGGCAAAATTACTAAAACTTGAACTAAACTGAAAACTGAAAACAAAAAAATAAAAGCTAATCAAAATATGAATAAATACTAGAATAGTATATAAATAATATTAAAAATGACACTTGTTTGATTACAGTGGTTATTGATACTAAAGTGCTAAAATGTTTCATATATTTTTATGTAAAAAATATTAATTTATTTTATGATAAAGTCACAGTGGGCATAGTTGAATTTAACATAATTTCAATACTGTAGTTTTCTGTACTGTACTTTCTCCAATATTCTATTCCAATAGACTATTCTTGTGAATATTGTTTTATTTCGTGATCAACTTCCTCAATAATCCTTAACATCACTTCCCATCTTATTTTTTATTATGATCTATTTTGTAGAGATCCTCCTTAATGCGATCATCCTGCAGGAAGTGACATCGTTCAAAGGAAGGAGATGAACAGCAGCACAAACATCAGTGAGTATCGGTGAATTTTGCAATATTTTGGGGTTTTGGGTTAATGTAAGAAATGTGATTTTATTATTATCTATTTATTAACATCCAGTTCATTCTATTGTCATTATTAACTGGAACATATACATACATATATATATATATAATTTATTTTTTTAACAAACTTGAAATGTTTGAGTTTGACCAGATGATATTTCAGAAAATTTCATTTCAATAATCAATATATCGACTTATCGCGCAATATATGTACATGACCGCAATCATTTTTGGTGACACAATATATCGCCCATTATATTTACTTAAAAATTAATGTCACCATGTTTTGTACATTCCACTCGCGCCTGTGTCTTTTGCAGCTTCTCGTACATAACGTGGTGTAGTCATGAGGTGCTCGTTCACATTTAAAAAATGCTTCTAAACTAAGTTTAATCTGCAGATATGGTCTTCTTTAGGGATCTGTGTCTTTGTGCGTACAGACATCTGACTGCTGAGTACAATAATATTGCTTATCGCAATTATTTCTGGGGCATTATATCGCACAACAAAAAGTTGTTATCGTGACAGGCCTATTTTGAGGTTTATCTAGAAGTGTCTGTTGGGCCGATAGTGTTTCTGCATGACAAGAGCAGCTGCTCACACACACACACACACACACACACACAAACACACAAACACACACATATGCATATTAAAATGCAAATAAATAAATGAACAAAAATATGCACTACTTAGATTTAGTTGCTGTACTGTACTGAATGTTTAAGTACATAAACCAATGTTATTTTACTAACGCACGCACGCACGCACGCACGCGCACACACACACACACACAGCAAAGAATACCATGGTAGCACTACAATAACGCGGTACTGCTATAGTAAATTTACTATTTATACCGGTATCCAAAAACATGTTTTTACCATGGTATTTTTGTTAATGTAGCGACTGTTACTATTACTATACTATACTACTATTACTGACGAGGTAACGATACTATCAGCGAGAAAAAGCTGACACAATATTATCATCATCAAATACATCGTAATGTTCTGCGACTGACCTTCCAGTTGATCATGATGATGTTTTATTCTGTAGAATGAAGGTAAATCTGTCCGACTCTAAACTCTTCTTCTTCTTTCGATTTGATTGGCGGCTGACACTAAACTCAACTCGAGCTTTTTCTATTTATTCGCCATATGGGTCAGTAAAATGACCTTCGGAGGCGTCTCGAGAACACACGAACCGAATTAACAGCTAGAACGGAAATCAGTATGATACCGGATCCTGAAGTAGGCGGAGCTTAGTAGCCCGGAAGTTGTTTCACATTGGTCTGAGTGACCTGCATCAAATACAACATAACATAACATAAGTACATAGTAGAAGTACATAATCATAGATATATACGTATATTTATTATGTCTATGGTGACCTGAAGCGACAGCGTGTGCCACGTGGTGCATGTTTTCTCAGCGCTGTTAAAATGGATCTAGTCATAATAAACGGGATTTTCTAATATATGTATATATATATATATATTTAAATGATCTAAGCAATTTAAATTAATATATTATTATGTTTATAATATATTGTAATTTCTAAACTCAGTTAAAAAAAAAAAAAAAAAAAAAAACTAAATCTCGAGATTTGAATGCAGCTCAGTGAGAGATTTGGCTTTCTGTGCTATAAAGCACCCCCTAGCAGAATAAACGTTATGTTTCGTATTAGCCGACAACACTTGCCTCCCAATGCTCGCAATTCTCCAGATGACCAATCCCGCAGCGCATCCAGGTCACGTAATAACGACGCAGCCAATCAGATGGTCCTTTAAAGGGACAGATCTGGGGCACGTTCAAGCTCAAACCGGTGTGCACCGTTTTGACATGTATTTATAGCGATTTCATCAGGCTCCGAAAATTCTTCATAAAGAACACAAAGAATGGCCTTCTCAGCTGCCATAGTTGCAACTCTTGCGTCATCAGAACAGGGTGTTCAACGCACCACCGTTTAAAAAACGTTTTGCACCGTTTTTGTCGGGGCTGAACGCAGCCCAGTTCTAGAAAGCTGATGAACATTATAGAAGGATTTAGAATAAATGTTTCATTAAACTGTTTTAAGTCTATCCTTAAGCGTTATGTAGAATAACTCTGAATACTGAAAACAAAAATAAATTTAAATGTAAAATATAAAAAAAAGATATGTATTATATAATTGTAATATATTTATTGAAATATATTATGTAATATTTAATTACATTATATTTGAGCGGAATAATACAAATATAAGAAATTAATTTAAAACATTGAAAAATAGTATTTATATATTATATTATATTTGAGAATTATGTGCAAATAATTCTGAATATAAATCTAAAAATACCATTTAAAATACTGAAACATAGTACATATGTTTATATTATTATATTATATTATTATACTATAATAGTGTAATGGTTTATGCACAATGTACATTTTTGGAAAATACTTTTAATGTCTGTTTTAATGTAATTTTTGTATGTTTTTATAGCAAATACAGAACACCCTTTAGAGGGCATAACAACAGTACAATTGGCTGTGAGAGTCTATTTGTGTGTGTGTGTGTGTGTGTGTGTGTGTGTGTGTGTGTGTGTG
>NW_015546040.1:136132-146033 GCF_001515605.1 Sinocyclocheilus anshuiensis | reverse complement strand
GTGAGAGTCTATTTTTGTGTGTGTGTGTGTGTGTGTGTGTGTGTGTGTGTGTGTGTGTGTGTGTGTTTATTTATTTATGTAAATATATGGAAAATAGCTGTGGATTTTGCATCTCTCTCTCTCTCTCTATCTGACATGTTTTCGCTCATACACAGAAATAAAGTTGTTTTAGATGGTTTGCGTGACCTTTCAGGTTTCTGAATTTCCATTATGTCAGCGCTGCTTGGAAAAAAAAATATTTTGGACATGCAAATGTTTCATTTGGTTTCCCGCTGCTGCTGGAGCCCTTGATTTCCCAACACTGTAGTTCAGTCTCCTCTCTGAAACGAAAAGGCCCTCGATTCTTCACTGATTGGGGTGTATTCCTGCCATGCAGTGGCGTGTCCACAAGGGCCACCCCAAAGCAGCGTATGGGATCGAAGTGCATTGAGAGAGGAGCAGCGTGATTTTAACTGAAGCGGGGATCTTTTGAAAGTCGGAGAGTTCTGGTTTTCGCTCGCTCTCAGAGTGCTCCACTACCGCTCAATCACTAGCACAATTAATGCCATAACTATAGAGAACGAGGAGTTACGTCACGATCTTCTCACTCCGCATTGCATTTCGGGAAGACGCCGCCATATTAGCAGGATACGCTATCCGTTTCCGTTACTTTGTAAATGTAATAGGTTACAGTTTACAGGTTACCCTATTTAAAATGTAATAAGTAGTGTAACTATTTCAATTGCTTTATTAAAGTAATGTAACTGATTACATTGGATTGCTTTTTGATTACTTTTCTAAATTTAAAATATTTTCTACTGTTAATCATTTTGAAACATTTAAAGCAGGCAGGGTTAACCTTACAGTAGAACTCAACACTGATTATTGGCAGACTTTCAAAATCATTCATCACTTGAATTAAGATTATAATCATTTAATTTTAAAGCACAGCCACTACAAAATCAGACTTAAGCACCTTTTTTACTTTGAGATCATTCTGATTCTGGTTAAATTCTGATCCTTCTGGTTAAATACAGGTTTAAAATCCTAACAAGAAATAGTTTGATAGCTATGATACTGTTTTTAAAATCAAATCTTTTCACAGCTATGACAGGACACACTGGCATCTAACAATGCCTTGGGGAAAAAATCAGTTAATCTTAAAGCATATGCATAAACCCAAATAGGAAATTAAACAGTTATCGAATAAGCATGCATCTTATTCTGTGTTCTAAACTCCTGAAACATTGGTGCTTCGTATTTTAGAGCAGTCACTGCAATTAAGAAATAAATGAATCAAATCTGTATGTGCGTGTTTGTGTGAAAACCCGCTTTGTAATTGTTAACATTTTCATAAGTAACTGTAGGCTAATTTAATTACACTTTTTTTTTTCACAGTAACTGTAACAGATTGCACTTACATTTATTTTGTAATTAAATTACGTAATTCCGTTACATGTAATTAGTTACTCCCCAACACTGGTCTTGAATATACAGAATATATGGGGAGTACAAACACTGATCTATAGTTGCCACCCTTCATTCTGCTCTCGCCCCCTCTTTGCCACCCCAAGTATAAAATCTTGGACACGCCCCTGCTGCCATGTGTTGTAAATGATGTCATCAGTGATTGTCTTTGTGTTGACTGACTCAGCTGAGACAAAACAAGCCAGAAACACCCACTAATATACATGGGTCTAAATGTCATGTTCACATGTGAACATAAATGCACAAACTGTAAAACAGCCACCCACTCAAGCTGCTGTCATGATGAAGATGGTCCACCTACTCTGATTTAATTGAATCCTCCTCCAGGCCTCAACACAATAGATCTTCTGTGAGGTGGACTGAACACGCGACAAAGACCAGCAGCCATTACTTTTGTTCTTACAAATTAATAGCTAAAGTGGTTTCTGTGCTCCTGTTTGTGCTTCATGATCTTCTGAGTGTGTTTTTTTCCTCTCTCTGTAATGTAATGAGAAAACTCAGGGTCAGTTTTAATGTAATTTCAGCTTTAAGCGAGAGTGAAATGGAGGCCTGCAGGCGGCGCTAGAGCATTACTTGTGAAAGGTTTATGAGTTTGAGTTTTTAAATATATGTTTTCATGCTTGCACACAGTGAAATATGTTTTTTGCATGTGAATTTGACGTCAGTGTTGATATGAAGAGTGTAAATGCACACGTACACACTCAGCTGGAAACACTGATCACCCCAGCGCTGACCTATGACCTCTTTGACTTCTGTGACAGACACTAGGGACTCGGATGTTTTCACTAGTAGGCTTCAAAATGTGAATTTGTTTTAATCAACGGATACAGCTACTGAACTGACAAACATGTCTCATTCTGTTGAAGTGCATAAATAAAGTGGTATATTGAAGCATTGCTAAGTGGATTTCTCCCTACGTTTTTTAAGTTTTTTTAAAACATTACTTTATGAGATTTCATGATAGAAACACTCTTTGCACGTATGCAAGACATTAATGCATGGCCAACCACTGCATTACATGCATACAGTCTTTTTATACAAATGGCATTGTTAGCAGTAGCAAAGCTTATTTAAAAAAAACAAACAAACAAAAAAAAAACGATCTTTTCCTGCGGATTGCAATGCGCATGTAGCGGATTATTAAATAAGAAAAATAAATGCTATGATGCAAACCGATAATCAGGTACAAAATAATTTCTGCTGTCATGTTAGTGGCAGCATTCCATCTATCAAAAATATGCTCTAATGTACTAACGTTCCCATTAAGTTATGAAAATGTTCAAAATGCCTGTTTTTTTTTAATGTAACAGAAAAGATTTTCAGAACATTACAGAAACATTCCATTTTATATTGGCAAACAGTATAGAAATGTTTCCTTTTAATGTTCTATGAACATTTTGAACAAGCAGAAACATTTAAAAAGCGTTAGACAAACATCAAACAAAACCATTCAATGAATCATGTAGAAATAATGTTTATGTTCTAACGTTTTGAGAATATTAAAGAACTTTTAATGAACATTGCCAGAACGTTGTGAGAATGTTCCCTGTTAGCAGGGCTGATGTTCAGAGGTTTCTAAGCCTGAATAATGAATAGAGCCAAACACAGAGTCTCAGTCAGTCGGAGATCTGCATGTGGAGCAAAAATGAATTTTCAAGCAGCACATTGACCCAAAAACATAGTTTTATGAACATTTGTGTTATGGCCTGAAAACTGAAGCACGTTTGCTATGCAAATTCCCAACGGTCCACAGAGATGCAGCATTCAAAAACCTACTGATTCCAGGTTAGAGATGGATTGCTCTCAGCCCACATGAACATCGATCAATCTGCATTTCATATGTTTTAAATAGTTAAGGAAATTTAAAATGCACTCTGATTATCACGATGGCCTCAAGCGCTCAGCAGCACGAGTCAGAAAGTGAAGCGCTAATGAAGATCAGTGGGAGTGAATGTGGGAGGAAGAGTTTATCTGTCCATCTGAACAAACACAGAGAGAGAGAGAGAGAGAGCGAGAGAGGTAAGGTGTGTGATGAATGTCTTGCGTTCTCCATTCATGACCTTCATCGCCCCCTTCACTCCACAGGCACCTTCGCTCAAGCGCTCAGCACGCTGGGTAAAATAACACTAGATTCCGGGAAACCGGGGCCTTTTTTTGAGTCTTTGCAAAACAACATCTGCCAGTTTGTGCAGCTGAGCTGTTTTTGTTTTGTCAGGATGAGCAATGGGAGATTGGAGGCCTTCGTTTGGACAGGTTCAAACCCAATGAAGTTGTCATAGCAAATTGGACAATGACTTTCAAGCTGTCTTCCAGCAGTCTACAGAGACAGCATTTTAAGGTTGTTCAAAAACTTAGGCAGGAACAATATGCTGCCTTGCAAGAAACCTCGTCTTTAGGTCACACAACATTGTGACACTGACGGCTCAGTGAAAATTCAAGATCACAGACAATTAGAGATAAATGTTCATTATGTATGTTATACAAAAGCAATTAATGAAAATAGCTTACTACTCTAATTAAAAATGGATTATTTCTCCCATTATTTATGTTCTATGTCTATCTGTCTATCTGTCTGTCTGTCTGTCTATCTATCTATCTAATCTATATTAAATATAACATATAAATCTAAAACAAATTATATAGAATATTGATAGATTAAATTTGAAATATTTAAATTGATTCAATTTAAAAAAGAATTAACATTTATAAATTATTTATTATACATAATTTTATTTAGCGTAATGCTGAAAAGTATAGATACAGTTTAACATAATTAAAAATATACATAAAATTTGTGCTACATAAAACTCTGAATCAACTTGCATAAGTCTCCCAGTGCACATCATTATGTGTGTAGTTTGAGTTTTTGCATATGAAGGAAGCTGCTTTAGTTTGATGGACCACAATGCAAAAATAGCAAGTATTTGTATGTAAATGTGTGTGTTTGTGGGGGTTTTGTAATCGTTCGGCCTCCTCTCATGATCAAAGCGAGCCTGCGCTGCTTCAGTATCCATACAAGTGTGATCATGAGAAGAAGCCTCTTCAGTACTTTGCTTTAATGTATGGTGATTTTAGGCTGTAGAGCTTTTAGCTGTGAACTGAAAGCGTGAGGAGCTACAAAATATACCTGGAGCCTTTGAAGTGAGCTTGATATGCTTGATAATGTACCCTATTTAAAAATCTCTCACACATCCATAGCAGCTTCTTTTGATGAATGATATATTTTATATAGTTTTAGACAGTTTTTGCCCATGGGACGTATTTGTTTCTCTGATCTATTGATGCAAAAAAGAGGTCCTTTTATGTTTTGATATGAAAAGTTTCTGAAATTATTTATTAATAATTCCTTATTACCAGCAGGGTAACTAAAACTAAAACTAAATCTAAAAACATAAAAAAAAAAAAAACATAATTTTCATTACTTGAAATAAAAGTGAAACACAAACACACACACAATATACATTTATAAAATATTATAAATGTATATATTTATTTATAGATATTATTTCAAATAACTAAAGTTAAGACTGAAATAAAAATAAAAAACTATAGACATATTTAAAAAAACAAAACTACTAAAAAACTAAAACTTAACTATTTACTTACTTACTAACTACTAAGTTTAAATGGAAAAAAATACAAAAAATATTTAAAGCATGAATAAAAGTATAATAGTATCCCAATGATACAAAAACTAAAACACTGGTTACCAGATTTCTGGTAATGTGGATACATCAGCATTCAAGTTTTTTATTATTTTATTTTATTATTATTATTATTTTTTTTTTGTTTTTTTTTTTTTTATTTTTTTTTTTTTTTTACTTTTTTTTTTTTTTACTTTTTTACTTTTTTAAAGAAATTTCCTCCACACTTGTATGAATAATTGCATGCCTTGATTATGTGATTATAAATTATTATAAACTTAAAACATGCAAAAATACTTTGTGTGTACTTTGTGTGTGTGTGTGTGTAAGGAAAACAAGAAAAATATATTTTGTGCAATTTTTCTTTTCTGTTGATTAATAGAATATTTTATGTATTTTTAGATACTTGTTTTACAATATTTTCATAATATAATTACATTAATTACATTGAACATAAACATGTAGGCTACATATATTAAAATTAAACATTAACATAAATGAAAGCATTAATTATGCATGCATCAGCACAAGTCATTTGTTGATTGGAGACCAATTATGACTGTGATGAGAGATGTCTGAGTTCATAAAGAAATCGGCTGATGCAGATTTTGGAATCTTATTAGATCTGAGCAGATTCTGAGAAGCAGAGCGTCTGTTTAATGTCATTGCTGGAGACAAGAAAAGATCTGTGTTTGTTGATTCTTTTCTGTAAGAATGCTCTGATTAACAGAAAATGTGTTGTGTTGAGTTTTGATGTTGCACGTATGTCATTAACACATCGAGGGCGCCGAGGGGCCGCGAGTCCCCTGATGATCCGTGTTTGTGGAGCATGTTCTGATCTGCACCTGCGCTCTGAGTCTCGGCATTCCACTGAACCAAAATGGGTCATAACGCCCTGCACACAAACCAATCCAACACTAGAGACGCTGACGTACGTCAAACCAGCTGAACTCATCACAAAATCAGTGCTTGGAACAAACAGCCTGTTCAGATATTGCAATTTTGTTAACTCAACAACAAAGAGTGTTAATGGACTGTGAAAAGTAGAGAGATTTTTTTTTTTTTTTTCTGGCCTACTTCACACTTCTTCCGCTTACTTAGAAACTTATTAAATGTAGTTTGGGAATTAAGAATCAATTCAGAGTACAAAGTACTTCTTTTTAAAATTGTTTAGAAGTAAAAAATAAATAAATAAACAATTAATTTGAAAAATAAGCGTATTCGTTTTTAGAATTAATTTTACATATAATTTTAATAAATATTTAAAAATGAAACATTAACATTAATGCATTCAGTATCATGAACTAACAATGAACAGCTAAATTAATTTTTACAGCATATATTAATGCTAATTGTAATTGATAAATATAGGTGTAAATATTATATAAATTAAAATAATATACAAATATTATTTCACAAATTGTATAAATATTACAGTTGTTCTACGTTAAAACATTTGTTCTTAAAATATAGCTAATGTAAAATTAAAATATACTAATATTATTTCATAAATTGTATGAATATTACTGTTGTTCTTCGTTAATACATATCTGTTCTTAACATATAACTAATGTTAATTTGATTAACTTATGATGTATAAAATGTATTGGGTAAATCTAACATTAAATAAGATTAATTTATTGTTCGTTTTTCTATATATTTATTTTTCAGTTGCTGGTCAAATAGGGAGTTACAACTGCACAATTCTTTTGGATAAAATTAAAAATGTAAATTATGAATATTAAATCTGATTTACATTAAAACAAATACATTTATCTATTTTTACATTAATTTGAAATTTAACGACTATCAAAACGAAATAGTAACATTAATTACTGCATTATCATGAACTACAAATGAACATTTTTATAGCATTTATTAATCTGCTAAAGTTAATTAATAAATATTGTTCTATGTCATAAAAATTATATAATGCTAACATTATAATACAATACATTGTATAAATATTACACAATTGTTCATTTTTAATTTGTGTTTTCATAAAAGATGAACTAATGTTAATTTATTTCATTTTAAATGTATAAAATGTATACCTAAAAACTACTATTAACCGATGCTTTAACAGCATTGTTCATTGATTTTTCTTTGTTTTCAACCACTGGTCAAATAGAGTCTTTGCACAAATTTCTGACCTACATTTTTTTCTTGTTGAATATTGATGCATTCAGAAATACATCATGTTATGGAAGTAAAATGTGTTGTGAATGTGGTTTCTTCTCATCCTGCTGTTCATCTTCCAGCAGCTCCTTCAGTCGACCGTCATCTGCTGCAGACGCTCAGTCGATCGCTCAATATCCTCCACATTCACACTCCAGACAGCTCTAGACTGAAGTGCAGCACGTTTGCTTTGCTTTAATGAGCACCTTTGAGCTCTCAGACACATGCAGCACAGATCTATAGACTATAGCCTCATTCACAGACTGTGAGAGAAGAGGAAGACACAAATACAGCTGATCTATTACAGTCCTGCTCCACAAGTAAGTCACAAATCTGAAAATGGGTCACGGGTCTGTTGTGATAAAGCTATAACGATACTAGAATGTTCTGGGTGGTTGCCAAGGTGTTGCTATATGGTTGCTAGGGTGTTACTGAACCAAGTCAAATGTTTTGAACAAAACTTCCTCTAAGAAACAAACTGCATTTACATTTAGTCATTTAGCAGACACTTCTAACTTACAAATGAGGACAATAGAAGCAATCAAAATCAACAAAAGAGCAATGATTTTTTTTAAAATTATGTAATAAATAAAAAGAAAACAGATAGAATAGAAAAAAGAATAGAGCAAGCTAGTGTTAGAGGCCTTTTTTTTGCTTTTTGTTAATTGCATAATAAATAAAAAGAAAACAAATAGATAGAATACAAAAAGAATAGAGAAGCTAGTGTGTTTTTTTTAAGAAAACAAGCAGTTAGTGAATGAATAGAGTGCAAGTCTAAAAGAGGTATTTTAAACTACTCAGCTAACAAAAATATGTTATAAGAACATTTTGCAAATGTTTATGGATATGTTATTTCTGAGTGTTCTCTGAATGTTCAAAACATTCATTTTTTTAAATTAATTCATTCATTCATTTATTTTGGGTTATGTAAATGTTGAGTGAACATTCCATTTTAAATAAACGTTAAGAGAATGTTACTTTTGAATGTTCTGTACACATTCTGAAACAATTTGTTACATTTAAATTACAACTCTTAAATGATTAAATTTAGCTCTTATTCAGAAAATGTTTTTTAAATGTACTTCTTATTTTAAAATAGTTTTTATTAAAATTACAATTATAGATAAATTAAAATTTAATTTAAATAATTAAATATTTTTAAATTAATTGTACATTTGAATAAATATTTTTTAAACATTATGCAAGCATTAATTTTGAAATTTCTCTGAACATTCTGAAACAAGAAGTAACATTTACAAAAAATCTGTTAGACAAGCATCCACCTAAACATTCCATTAACAATGTATAAATAGTGTTTGTTGTTGTTTTCATTTTGAGAATGTTGCTTTTGAATGTTCTGAACTTAAATGATTAAATGTAGGTTTGGGAGTTAATTATTCAGAAAATTATTTTTTAAAACTACTTAATATTTTAAAAGGAGTCTCTGTTTGAATTAAAGTTTTAAATATATTAATAATTCATTTCTTTAACATTAAAAAAATGTTAGATGAATGTCCTAGTACTAAAATAATGAAGAATAAAAACATTCCATGAATGATGTTTAAATAACACTTTTGTGCTAAAGTTTAGAGGACATTGTTAAAGAACTGATAACTTTGAATGAACATTGTATTAATGTTACTGGAAGAATGTTAGCTGGGTAATAGAATCATCAGTTTTTATCGGTTTGATCCCGATCAGCTAATTTCATTCATCTGAGCTGTGAACCCTTAAGGCTGTTGTATGAATATTTGGTATGAGAAACATTCGAATGATTAAAAACTTAATTAACACAATCCCGTTTTAACGATTTTTCTTTAAGCCACAAGTGCCTAATTGAAGTTGTGGAGTGGATGTTAATTAGAGTTGTGGCAGGCAAATCCTGGTTGAGGAATGATTCCTGTGTAGGCTGGCGTGTTTCAGTGAAACAGATGCTCATGAGCGGCTCTATGACGCAATGGCCTTCAACATCACGGTCCATAATTGATGACGTCATATTCAGGCCAACAACATTATATGTTATATAACCGTACATCATACGTGGTGTTCTTTCTGTATGAGTGCATTTATGAGTGACGGATGATTTAATGTGATGCAGAAAGACAAAAACAATGATTTAAACTTCTGTCCTTGCATCAAAACAATGAGAACATTTATATTAGCATGTGTTTTAGTGATTTTATATACAGTATATCACTAAAACACATGCTAATATAAAATGATAGTAGATCATCCAACACTAGCTTCATGCCGCTGTAAGAACAGCATACTGTGCTCCATCACTGTGCACAATTTTAATTGCATTGCAATTTTAATTAGCTGTTTATTGAATGCAATTCTAATTTTAGAAAGTAGTAAGCAATACTATATACATTGTGAAGTATGTAGGACTTTAGTATTCCATTCAGAACATTAACACACTTGTTTTGTTTCTCTTTTACATGCAGCGATGCATCTGGTGATGTGAGTCATCATCACCACCTCCTCCTGCTGCAGCTGCTGCTGCTCTTTAAAGCAATAGTTTATCCAAACATTTAAATTTGCTGACAGTGTCCTCACCCTCAGGCCATAAAAGATGTAGATGAGTTTGTTTCTTCATCAGATTTGGAGAA